>NC_041060.1:24122995-24422995 GCF_900634775.1 Gouania willdenowi | reverse complement strand
TTGCTCCAGCCCTTGGGAGAACATGCAAAAAGCAGTTAGAATTAAGACACCAAAGCAAAGCATGTCATGTGATTTGATTGTGCTGGTGCAAAAAAGCATTTCCTTGCTGAGCAGAAACCAGGATGTTTAATCGATGTAAACACTGATAATCAGGATGCTTCTGACACAAATTTTCTCTCCATAGTCAGAGGATGTCCAACATGACTAGTCTAGGTCCGGCACTTGTCCTCACATCCCCCACTTTAAACACACAAAGACGTCATTGAAAGGCTAAAGAGGCCTCTTCAGCACACAAGTGTCCTGACCTCATGCTCTGCTGCTTCAGGACGATTCGGCCTCAGCTCAGATTCAAGCTTTGGTCGAATTATCCAAGCCTTAAAACATCTGCAGCACTTTATTTATCGAGCCTTCATTGATGACAAATCAGAACAGAAGTAGATAAACAAAAAAGGCTACAAACAGGGATTTAATGAGGCCGTGATAAGTTCAGGTAATAGCAGACTCTTCACTCCTCAGGCTAGTTGGACTACAGTGGAACTGACATACAGTGGGAGGAAACCAGAGGGAGAACATGCAAACTTGGAATGAGGGGAAAAAGGGTGGACTCGAACTTAAACTCAAACATCACTCTCTTCATTTTAGATCAAACATATTCGATACTTCGAGATGATCCTGAGAACCTGAAAATATTCCCTCTCCAACAAAGGCTGTGAGTAAAGCCGTGCACATGAAACCGATACATTAAGTTCTACTGATTTCTGTAGGTTACACATAGACACCCAGCTGTTACCATGGCAACATCCCTCCTTACTGTTGCTGAGGCGAGCTCTTACCATTACTTTGGAGACTTAGGGTACTTTCTAGTGCTGTGGTAGTCGAGAACGGTCTCGAGACCAAATTCTAAAGGTCTCGGTCTCGTCTCGGACTCTGAAGCATTTTGACTTGGTCACGTCTCGGACTCGGGCTGCCCGGACTCGGGATTTTCCGTCAAGACCGTTCGAGACCAGCACTAATTCCTGCTATTTTTGAACTTTTTTATATTGTGATAATAACATGGAGAAGAACGGGATAAAATAATCCTTTATTCATTATTTAATCCATCCCGTATAATGACCGCAACCTTCCTTAATGTGACTGAGTGACGTGTGTGACACACTCATACGTGTGTCTGGCTACGGTGTCAATTTGGACCGCGGAGCGCAGGGGAGATATGAACTAATCACCAGTAAAAATCTCAGTAAAACTCCAGAAAACAATCACCAGTAATAAATATTATCTCCCTGGTAAAGACAGTAGCTCTAATCACTGGTAAAATGATAAACTGGTGATATTACAGCCTGTGGATGCAGTATGAAGACGCACTTACTCTGCTTCTGGGTCCTAGTGCCAGCCTACCGGTGAAGCCTGTTCCGTTTACCGTGTGTACCGAGGTCCATGTGTGTTTAATAAGTCCGTGTGTGTCCGTGTGAAAGTCTGCATGTTTATGTCTCTGTCCATCCACTCTTTTCATTATATGCATGTCTTTTAAGGCTTTATTACATAATGTCGGCTGTAGTCCGGGCCGCCGCCATCTTGGATTATGTCGACACCAGCGCGTCATCGCCGTAAGTTGCACTAGCGCAGAATGAGCCAAATAACTGTAAAGAGGTCTTATATTAGTCTATTTTCTTTTTAAAGTGGTGTTTTTTTATGGCTTTAGACTCCAATTACATTTATGTATATAATATGTTCCGCACAATATAAACAGGTTCACAATATAATTATTTTTTATAGTTTCCGTTTCCACTGTATCCATAATAATAATAATAATTCTCAACAAGAACTATTGATTGATTTGTCACATGACTGTTCCAGGGTTTGAGTTTGTTTTATTTAGTTTCACATCTACCTGTAGCTCTATGTTTTTTACACTGCTGACAACTTGTTTGTAGTTTTATTTCAGAAAGTTTCACTTTTATAGTTACAGCTGGAAACCTTTGTTAATTGAATATCCTAGTTACATTACAGTAACCAAAATAAACTATATCAACTAGGAGTGTGGATAGATGAGAAACTGACCTGGAAAAAGCACATACAAGTAGTTAAAAACAAAGTTGCTAAAAGCACCTACATCCTATGGAAATTACAACAAACACTACATTCCAAATCACTGAAGACAATCTATTCTTCCCTTGTTGGGTCACATTTAAATTACTGCTCAGAAATCTGGGGAAACACCTACAAAACGTATCTTGAACATTTATTTAAACTACAAAAAAAAGCAATTAGGATTTTATATAAGGCAGAACACAACGCACACACAAATGAACTATTTGAAAAGGCCAAATACCTAAAACTGCAAGAAATAATACACTACAACACACAAATTCTCGCATATAGGGCATCACTAAAAACACTCCCATACCAAATACAAAAACGTTTCACATACAAACACACTGCTTATGAACTAAGACATAATAATGTGTTTATACAAGAAAGGGTTAAATCTAACATTGGAAAATACAGCACTGTCAACAGAGCTATTACCAGCTGGAATAACCTTGATGCAGAGACAAAACCAGCTGCAAACTTGGCTAGATATAAAGAAAAAACTCGGAAGACATTTTTGCAAGAATACGAGATCAACACATCAATGAGAAAGAAGATGAACTTTTCTTTTGAACTGGAGGAACACAAACAACGTCTGGGAATGAAATCTACGGGGAAGAAGGACGACACGAACAACGATGGAGAGGAAGAATAAAAAAAAAAAAAGAAGACTGACTACAGATGAGAATAAATCCTACACAAAAAAGGACAAAAAAAAAAAGAAAAAAAATGAAATTGTGTTCAGAACCAAAGAATGTTTGACCAGAGAGACGAGCTCTGATGTAAATTTTCTGAGTTCAAAATAGGGGACGGGACTCGGATAAGCAACCTGCTTCTCTCATCTCCTTTTTCAGCATGTACAAAAAAAAAAAAAAAAAGAGAAAAAGAAAACTTCTGTGAATGCAACAATGTCGGAAATAAACTGAATAAATAAATAAATAAATAAGTGAATTAATAAAAATAACCTGTGTAAAGGCTTTTCAAACTAAAAAATTATCTTGTGAAATCTGTGACCTGTTGACCTCGCACAACTCAAAGAATCAGAATCGAGAATAATTATTTCTTGGCAAAAATGCTTTTAAACACTTGCTGTACATTCAGCTGAAATAAAAATCTTGTTTTCAAATATGTACAATAATTAGTATTTTAGTTAATTTTTTGCAGGCACCTTTTTTGTCCGTTAAATGTATTTAAAATAAACTAAAATTAAGGAGAGAATGTATTTAACTGTTGAACCTTGTCATAATTTTATTTATTTATATATTTTTTTAAATTGAAAAAAAAAAATGTTTACGGTCTTGGTCTCGGTCTCGGCTTGTCTCGGTCTTGGTCTTGACTCGGTCTCGGCTCCCGAAAGTCTTGGTCTTGTCTTGGTCTCGGTGCATTCTGGTCTCGGACAAGTCTTGGTCTCGGATAGTGTGGTCTTGAACACAACACGAGTACTTTCACACATATAGTCCGGTGGACTCACAGCTCTTTGCCATGTGCACCAAATTTTTAAACGTCACACGGGCAAAATTGTCAGTCGTCTAAAGACAAAAACGACACTACTGTCAAAAAAATGCTTTTTCCAAAGGAAATCCTCAAACAAACCCAGCAGAAACGTATTAGTTATGATTCAAAATAACCCATTAACACAATTAGGGTGGAAATGTTTTTGATGTGTATGAATGTGTGCTGTCTGCAGGACGTAGGAGAGTCTGAGTATTTGGTCCCTCCTCCTATATTTTCCAAAGGAAATCGGAAAACAAACCCCCCAGAAACATAATTAATAATAATTTAAAATAACCCATAATCACATGATCCCACAACCCGCGCTAATGCTCTACATGAACACAGAGATGGTGCCGCTCCGTCTCACACCTGTCATCATGTCACCGGAAAGGGTGTATAATGTGTGAAAATGTGCAGTCGAGTGTGCACCCATGGCTGACCATGTGAACAGTTTGGGAAGAAGAGAGAGAAGTGAAATAAATTAACTGTCATTTGAGCTATGAAACGCACAAAATGCAGACACTTTCAAACTTATAGGTACTGTAGGCTATCGGAAATTGAAAAATAAATCATTAATAATTATATTATAATTAAAACAAATAATCAAAATATCAATTCACCCTTGGGTAGGCACTACCTACCTTGCCTACCCTCATTGCATGTCACTGGTGTAAACAGAAGAGGAGACAAGACATTTCTTAGCATTATACTTGAAAATTATGACTGCCACATCAGACAGCAAACAACAATGGAATACATGGAGTTTTATAAGGAGGTTTGGAGCGTCTGTCTTCCTGCAGCGATGTCTAGCGGGATGAGATTTTATGGGAGTTACGAGGCTCCTGCCCAAAACAACTTTCAATGGAAACACGTTCAAAGCGTCGACATTTAGAAATATTGCATTTATTTTGCAAAAATCTGGAATGGAAACACAGCTACTGATAATATGGATAATATAATAAATATTATGGCCAAAAATTGTAATTGTTCCTGCAGTGTGAACATAGCCTTAGATCACTGCTCAGCATCCACATGGACAATAGGGTCAGACTTTAATCTTCATTTTATCTTCATATCTGCTTCTCAGAGGTTTTTCTCTGTAGATGTTCCCTGGAGCATGGATTTGTGTTTCTTTGTCAGGTTTGGTGGCAGCGTGAGGTGGATCCTGTGTATCTTGGCGTGGAGCAGGTGCAGTCTTTTAGCCTTGGTCGGATCTCTACGCTACGTTTACTCACAGCATTGTGTTGGACCTTTGTGTCCACTCTTAATGGTGGGCCTCCCAGCTCCAACGCACACGCAGGTCCATCCTCGGGCTCGCCACACGTTAAGTTGCCCAACAATGACACTGAGGACCTGTTCGATAATCACTGGCTTGCCTTGCTTTTCTCCGGTTCAAAAAGAAACCTGCTTTGGGAGTTGGCTCAAGTGGCTCTTTCCTCAGAGTGTTAAGAGCAAAAATGCACATCCTTAAAGATCCCTGTAATCACTAATCATCTTTGAAGGACAATATGGCTTTGGCTAAAAAGTGGTCGGTCACGCCACATAAGGCTGAGGAGGTCCAGAGGCCAGAGCCTGATGTCAATACAGCTTTCAACGCCACACAATCACACTCCTGACACATCTACAGGTAATGGTGCATCGTCGTCCTTTGTAGGCACTCAGTGCTGTCGGTGCCTCGCACGAGGTTAAATGTGGTCGCTGTGTTAATGACCTTTGTATGAAAACCTTTAGTTTGAGAAGAATGACATGGACAAGACATTAACCAGTGTTTGTTTACCATTAGATATCAATTGATTCTGTGAACTTTTTTGTGTACATTTTTTTCATACGTTTTAATCCACACAAGGACTACCTGCAGTTTTATTATTGACAACAAATTTTTTTATTTACTATTAGTCATAATCGTCTGATTAAAATGTAACTTAGTCTAGTTTTAGTCAAGAAAAATACATTAAGATCTTGGACGACTAAATCTGTTACAGATATAGTTGCCAAAAAATATACAGCATCAGAGTTTAGGCAACTGTTAAAGATTGAAATACTAATGATCAACCTGATATTAGATAGTATTTATATTTGTAAATTCACAGACATATTTGATGTGATCACTGTGTAACACCACATGATCAATTGAGTTTTAATTGAATTTTGTCCCATGTGACAAAATTATAGTTTTGTTTTTCATCCAAAAACTAAACATATTGTGATTTAGTTTTTCTTAACATGTATTTATTTTAAATTAGATTTTAAAAATGTAGTTGACGAAAAATTCCCATGATGCTCCTGTGTGATCTGATGATGTTGGCTGACGTCGCGTGCAAATCTGCACAAACACAAAGATATCATTTGAAAGGCTCAGATTTACATGTTTTCACACGCTGAGGGTTCATCACTCATCAAACGACATTAAATCATCAATCATCCTGCACATTATACTGTACGACTGTATACTGTATATCTGTATCACACTAGCACTTGGGTATAGTGAATAAATAGATGGATAAATCAGTTTAAAGGTCGGATCATGAGTATCAGTGAAGAGTGGTGAGGTAGTGACTTCATCAGATTTATTATATTATGAACACTGGGTATCTTATTTACATCCTGATTGGTTTGTTTTTGAAAAGAACAAAATTATACTTTTTTTATGGTCGTACCTTCACCTTCACTCCTCATTGAAGCTGATCCTCCCGGATAGAAATGTCTGTTTCACAACCTTTCGCTGCCTTAACACAAGCTGGTAGTATCTGCTTACTGTTCTTACTCTGAGACTGAACAGTAGAACTATATTTGGGCCCATGAGTGCCCCTAAATAACCAATCTACCTTAGTTCACTGATATCAAAGACTCGTAATAATGCTATGGAGGCACAGGATAAGCTAATCAAATGTGCTGCAGTATCAATCCGAGACTAACGTCCAGTCTTGGATGACAACTGAAACATCTTCATGTTAATCTCTACTAAGATACCAGATACTGCCTCACTTTGTCATTTCACAGTGGTTTATTGATCACTCAGCGACATGTGTTATACACATTATATACATCATCTAGAGCAGTCAGGTGATGTTAATCAATCCGTGTATCATTCGTTCATTTGTTTTTCATTTTGTAACAAAAATATGAAAAAAAAAAAAACACTCATTATTTGATATTTGTTTCCAAAACCAAAATAAAAAAACGGAAAACGCCTTGTTTTTCAAATTCAAGCTCTTTCGCTTCGGTACAGAAAATGAAAAACGAACACCTTTATTCGTTTTCTTCATTACCGATTTGCCAAAGTATGTGACCCGGAAGTGAAGCGTTACACATTCTGAGATATCTTTAGCTCTGCAACACTTAGGAGTCTCTAAATCCTCCGGAATGTCCGTGAGGAACACCAGCTAAAGCGAAAAGGACACGTTTCGGATGCACAATTGGAAGCAGTGATCTAGTCATGCCGAACTGCCGTTAGCATAGCCATTAGCATCGGATGAGAGTACACTTCCCGGTCACGTACGTTGGCAAATCGGCAATGGAGAAAACAAATAAAGGTGTTCGTGTTTTGTTTTCTATACCGAAGCAAAAGAGCTTGAATTTGAAAAACAAGGCGTTTTCCGTTTTTTCATTTTGGTTTTGTTAACAAATATCAAATAATGAGTGTTATTTTTTCATATTTTTGTTACAAAATGAAAAACAAATGAACGAATGATACACAGATTGATTAACATCACCTGACTGCTCTAGATGATGTATATAATGTGTATAACACATGTCGCTGAGTGATTTTTTTTTCATTTTTCATGTTTTTGTTACATAATGAAAAACGAATGAACAAATGATACACGGATTTTAATCAGTACTTGCAAAGCAGTCACAAGTTCTCCTCATCATTAGTGGAAGTTTCCTCCTGGGAATCACTGGGATCTGCCTCTCTTCTCTCTCCTGTTGGCTCCTGTGGCACAAAGCGATAAGTTGCTGGCCCACAGTTTAAATAATGGAGCTGACCGCAGGCTGTGGTTCCAAAGAAGATTCAACACACCCTCGTGTTGTCCATAGTCATGAATAAAAACAATGGAGAGAAAAGCTCCAGACACCTAAATAAAGAGGAACCTATAAGAAAAAAGGTGGAGCTAATGCTAAACACAGAATCAATATATCTATACATCACATCACATAAACACTGGTTAGTTTAAAAAATTTGAACTGTTCAGAAAGTACTTTAAATAAGTTTTATTGAACAATTGTGCACATCTTTGTTTATTAGTAATGTAAAACTGGATTAATGTTGTAAACCTGACTTAAAAACATTATGTTGGTAACAATGAGAACCTGCAACTCACTCTTATTTCTCAGCAGGTAGTATTGAACTGATAAATGCATCATATACGTAAGTATATATATATATCAGTGATGTGCCGTGACCACTAGGGTTGTGTAGGCACGTTCCAAATCGAGACCACCAATGACAATTCCATATGTTTCTGCTGACAAGTGTTAATTCAATTGAATTCAACTTTATTTGTATAAAGTAATTTCCAACAAAGTCATCTCAATGTTCTTATCAAAATATAAAATTCATACTAAGAAAGAAAAAACCCAACAAGATCCACATGAGCAACCATTTAGCCATCTAACAAAATCAACATCATAAACACCATTAAAGAAAGTTAAACAATTATTTAATATAGCCTCCATTCTCTCCCAACAAGTTATATCTCATGACACGGCAGCGCATTCGTTGTTTGTGTTGGAAACACAGATACACAGAGAAAATGACAACAACAACTCGGAACAGCCTCAGTGAGGCTCATCCACAAAGTCAATCCTTCCTTTTGTTCCATTCACTGTGAAAAGTATGAAACATGTTCTGACCTTACCTTTGCTGAAGCTCTGGTAGCTCAGGTGTTGGTCTCCCATCTTTTAAAAGCTGTATTTTTTCCTCAAAAAAAAGTTTCTTTATCGTCTTTCGTGCTGTCATCAATTCACTAATGCACTGTGAACTTACGTATAGCATTTAACATTGTGCGGTTACGTCCAAAGGCAGTGTTTTTACGTAAATGGTTTTCATCTTGGGGAACTGACTGCGCATGCGCAAACACATAAAAACATGCTACGAGATGAGAGGCAGAGCAGCAATGTGCTTTTGAGAAGGGGTGTGGCCTCCTCCTGCCTTACAGCGGAGTGAGACTGTGCAGCGTCTCTGCCGTACCAGGAAATAGCGCTGTTTAGTCATTTGGGCTATGAAACGCACAAAATGCTGACACTTTCAAACTTATAGGTACTGTAGGCTATCGGAAATTGAAAAATAAAAAAATTATAATTATATTATAATTAAAACAAATAATCAAAATATCAATTCACCCTTGGGTAGGCACTACCTTGCCTACCCTGACTGCACGTCACTGTATATATATATATATATATAGTATGTATATAAACCTACTGCTGGAGATCTTTAATGTCTTCCTGCTGCAATGCTCTTGAATATTAAGTAACTCAAACTTTTCTTATTAATTCACTTCAATTCAACTTTATTCATACAGTGCAAATTACAATTTCCCTGAGGGAAATTAGTAGACCCAGGAGGATTAGAGAGAAAACCACACAGCAGGACACAAAGAAGGTCAAACACAACTTGGTAATTAAATACTATTGATTAAATATGTATTATGTCCTCATGCATGCATAGGAAGCAGATATTGTAGCAGGGAGATGTCAAAGACACTAACATTTCTCCAAATTAATATATGCCTCTGAGGAAAGCAACACCTTCAGCTCCTGCTGCATTGATCATGGGTTAATGTACGACTGACTCAGTGCAGAGTCAACAATGAAGCAAATTCATCAGTGTCCATGGAAACATTAGTCAGAAACATCAAAGGGGTAGTTTTATGCAAACAGGTCAACATAGACACAACACTCTTAATCGTTTTTCCAGCCGTGACAAATTATTGTAAATATGTCTGTAGTGAGACCAGCCGTAATGTATGTGCCTGTACTTTATTACAAATGTATAAAGCACTGTTCATTTTGTCACCCAAAAATCTTTGTTGACTACATTTTTTTTGAAGTGAAAATAACTAGAGCATGACTAATTTTAAAAATCACATGTTGACAAAAACTATGTAATATATGGATATTTTTGTGGACTAAAAAAACGGAACTATAATTTCGTCACATGAGACGAAATCCAATCAGAACACATGTGATCATGTGGTCATTCACATTGATCACATCAAATCTGTCTGTGTGTATTTACAAACATTAATATCAACCCATATCAGGTTGATCTACGGTAATTTAATCTATAAAAAAATGCATAAAGTCTTATCCTGTATAGTTTAGTCGACCATATCTGTAACAGATATAGTCAGCTAAAGTCTCAACGTCATTTCTTTGACTAAAAATATACTGACTATAAATGACTATATATTTTCTGTCAAAATGAACACGAGATCTGTTCCTATCCTTTGTGTATAAAAAATAGATTTCTTTTTCTGTTCTCTTTTACAGATGTATACAGAATAGATCTGTTCCTGACCCTTGTTACAGACGTATAAGAGAATAGATCTGTTTCTCTCAAAGTGAAATGCCTAAATGTACAGTCATGAACCAATCATCCATCTAGGCAATTGTATGGTTTTATTAAACTAACTACCTTTAATCCTCTTACTCCCTCCATAAAGGGTGTGTGCTTAACTGGTGAAAAAGTGTGTGACTCAAGCTCGGACATCGCATTGCTGTCTTTTAACGGTTTTATTTCCATGTGCGGTGCACATGCAACGCTATTACTAGCACAGTAATATGAAGGTAGATATGTTGCAAAATGTGAGAGTTTGTAGATTGTGATGTGAGGTTGTGTATAAAAAATCCACACGTGAAATAAATTTAATGTCAAAATTTAGAGACATTAGAGATATTTACACGTAAAGTTACAGCTGCAAACTTGTAATCCAACATTTATTCACATGTTTTTTAATTACTTGCGTAAATGATCGTTTACAACCACAACTCTCCGGTTACAACTTCCCCTATCCACCGCTAAGGAAACACAAACTACTTTACTTGTGTGAATCTGCGCTGCTTGAGTTTGGCAACACATTTTGCGAGACGTTTGTAGTAAAACTGATTCGTGCTCGTAGAAATGGCCCTCCCCTCCCCCATGTGTGGGATTGACCAATCAGAAGCGAGGATTTGGAGACAGAGGGCTGTGTCTTTTTAGCGCAGCAGCTGGTACATGACTGAAACAAAGTCATTTTTCTTCACTGTAAAGGAAGGATGCTGAAATTTGCCTCCACAGATTGTTTGAAAAAGGTTCTTAGAGTCATTTATGAACAAAAATAGTCATGGAGAGTGATTCTCCTTGTTTATATTTAGGCTAACGCTATGTGGAGATGAGGATCGAGAGCTGGCAGCTGATACAGTGGCCAAGCGTTTAACGTATTTTACAAAATCTTAAATTTTATGAGACAGTTCACATACATGTTCATTGTTTTATTGCTTCGTCACATCATACAGATTGTAGACTCCTACGAGCACGAATCAGTTTTGCTACAGACGTCTCGCAAAACGTGTTGCAAAACTCAGATTCACACAAAAAACGTGAATAAATGTTGGATTACAGCTTTGCAGCTGTAATTTGATGTGTAAATATCAGTCTCTGCATTTTTTTCCCATCATTTGTGACATTAAATTTATTTCACGTGAGTGGATTTTTTTATACACAAGCTCACATCACATTCTACAAGCTCTCCCATTTTGCAACACATCCACCTTCATACAGTAACCGTGTCGTTTTGCCATTCAGGTAATCAACTGAAACGACATAACACAAACACACCCACAACATTAACAACACGGACAGAATATCGACTGTATAAACTGCACACATGAGCATCTAAGGTAGTTAACACTGGTTTAACATCTACACATTAACTCACCAACTCAGCTTCACCAGTTTAAACAGTGACATCCGTACAAATGAAATCCAAATGGTAACACATATCACGCCCTATATTTTGCTAGATTAATCCGCCCCAAATGAAATACAGAAAAATGCAGTAATTCCTCAACATAAATACAGGGGGTTCGATTGGTGATAAATCAAAACAAATATTAAATATTCACCAACATAAAAAAATAGGAGAACTCCACACAGTAATGAACATAAAGTTGTTGAACAGGGAAGATGGAAAACATCTCCTGTTCAGCAGTCGTTTCATTTTCCTTCTCAAAGCTCTCCTGGTGGCGTGATGAATAGAGAAAGTTGGAAATGTTTTCCCTCTCCTGGAAATTATAGTATTCCACATATTTTGTGTGTTTTTGGAGTCATGTTATGTACTTTCTTTTTATGACACTGTTTCACATTCCAAACATTTTTGGCATCTTTCCCGGTGAGGGATAAGTAAACTTGAAAATGAATCTTTGCGTTCCATGTATTGCACTGTAAATGTGCTCTCCTCCTTAAAGACTTTGAACTCCATATCAGCAACCAGTCCCACATGTTTTGGGGTAGCTTAGCACGTAGCAGCACTGGCTGAGCAGGGTGGAAGTGGAAAGGGGCGTGGCTATGTTGCTTGGTCAACTTATTGGTTACAAAGGTTTTACCGGGACAAATACAAGATCAGACATTATAGTTATTGTGCTAGTGCTAGTGCTAAGGGGTGACTGTGATCTGTCGTATAAAACACTCTGATTTAACAGAGAGTCGTCACAGATCGTGTCTAATATCTGTGCTGAGTTGGTGTCACAGTTTTTGTTGCAGCTGCATTTGATCAGCCCAGCAGGCTCAGAGGACTGGTTTCAGTCCAACACCTACACATTCACTGTCATGCTTAGCTAACAAAGCCAATCGAAGCATGGATGCACCGAGGGGGGGGAAACATCTCTTTTTCATCCATTATTTCAGCCGCACTCTTTGTTTCCTGACAGACGGACATACACGCCCACCAACACACCCCACCATGGCTAATGCAAGGCTGTGTGTGGGTGTGGGTGTGTGTGGGTTATCATCGACCTGTCACATCATCAACAGGAATTGAACCAAGTGCATAAACAGCACTTGGGGTGTTTAACACTGCTATTTATACCACTTGTGGGAAATTTGATAAATGTGATTGGGTGTGCTGCAATAATGTATTTACATTTGCGTCTCTTAATTTTTTGCGCTACACATATTAATCAGCGGCAAACGCTCTGAATGGATTGTGCGAGCTATGCTGCATGCCTGACAGACGCAAACCTGATTTATTGCGTGTTTGCACCGTTTATAAGCGGGATTAGTGACGTTTGCACACATTTTTACAGGTTCAAACCTGCAGTAAATCTGTCCCTTTTAAGAGCTCTTTTTTGTTAAGGTGCTTCCATATGGATTTCCCAACACCTCAGCACAGAATGTCAAAGAAGGATCAATAAGTGTGTGACATGGAAATGTATGTGATTTCTGATCTAAACATGTTCGTTTTTCTCTGTCTTCCAAAACACTTTGGTGCACAAACAAAGTTTCCAGCACAGCTTATGATCAAATTGAAACGAAAAACAACAACAAAATTTAATAAACTTGAAATTGAAAGTAATGTTCAGAGGAATGTGGAGGATTTCTTTGTACCTGGGCCATCTGTAGCAGTCTGACTCCTTCCTCCTCCTCCTGCTGCTGCTGCTGCTGCTGTTGTTAGGTGCCTTCAGTTTACCTGATTTTAACTTTTGCCTATTTGCCATTGGCTGCAGGCACTGATTATTCAGCAATGTTGCTTACAAGAAACATCCATCCATCCATCCATCCATCCATCCATCCATCCATCCATCCATCCATCCATCCATCCATTCATCCATCCATCCATCCATTTTCAGACCTACTTGTTCCTGTTTTTCAGGGTCGTGGGTACCAGGAACATGAAAGTGAAAAGGATTCCAACCTTTGTCGTCGTGATTTATTTACTCATATTATGTACTCATATTTACGTTAATTACTCTTTATTGATTTCTCCAGAGTCTGAAATGTGAACAACAGAGAATGATGGTGAGAAGTTAAAGGAAAGAGCAGCTTTAAGCAGTCTGGATGAGTTTTTGAACCTAAATCAGAAAAATGTATGTCAAAGACCATGCAAGGAAACAGGCAGTTAGTTTGTATTACGTGTACGGTTCTTCAACTACTGAAACCAACATTGGTAGCTTTTAAACGCAGACTTAGGCCTGTCTGTAACTCAGATTCCATTACAGATTTTTGCAAAACGAAAGCGATATTTCTAAATGTCGACAAAGTCTAATTTCGCTTTAAACGTGTTTAAAATCTCATCCCGCAAGACTTCGCCGCAGGAAGATGGACGCTCCAAACCTCCTTATAACACGTATTTCTTTGTTGTTTCTCGTCTGTGGCAGTAATAATTTACAAGTTTAATGCTAAGAAATGTCCCTGTCTCCTCTTCTGACTACATGTACCGCGTCATGTTTTCTCAGAGAGAAGTGGTCATGTGACCAGGTAGCTCACGTCATGTGACCATGTACGTCGCATTCTGTCACGTGTATTTGCGAAAAAGGTGTTTCCATAGCGCTTTTGTGACACATTTCAATATCGAAACGTCTAAAATTCCTTCTCATAAAAGCGTTTTTTTGAAATGCAGGTGATTCCATTACCATTATTGTGCTGTTTATATTTTGCGCGTTTCCAAGGGTAATGGAAATGCAGCTTAAGACAGCCATCGTAAATAGGTGTTGTGACAAAATGATGGTTTTGTGTAAATAAGGAAAGTTCATTCTGAGAAACCTTTTTACAATTAGCTTCGACACAGTGCCGAGATATCTTTGAGAGTAGCTTGTGTACTGATAATAATGATGATGCTATTTAACGCCTTAGATGTCAAGTGTGAGCTATCAGCGCTGCCGTGAAGATTAGGGATAGGAATTGATAAGAATTTAGCGATTCCGATTCCATTATCGATACTGTGTATCGATTCGATTCCTTACCGATTCTCTTATCGATTCTCATTGGGTGAGGGAATTAAAGAATACAAATGGTTTTGTTTACTTTAACTCTTTATTATCTTATCTTTGTCACTTTAATTTCCTGCAGGAATATCAGCTCTCTCTTAATCCACCAGGTATAGATTGTTTTCACTGGAAAATAATATATACAAAAGCGCGATATAAAATTGATGAATTATTATTATTATTCCAACATATGACACATTTTGGCTACAAACATTTGAGAATATTTACAGTGCTCCTTTTGAACTTGAACAATTTGATCCAAAACTAATTCCGACATGAAACAAACAATTCTTCTGTAAATAAAAAGAACATATTAACCAAAAGTACAGCTGCACTTATTGATATGTATTTAAATGGTAAAGCTTTGCCTTTGTTCACTTTTCTATAAATGGACCTTCAGAGACACTGTCCCCGTTGTTACATGTGATGTCATCAGCCGTGTGTGTGTGTGTGTGTGTGTGTAAGAGCAAACTAAAGACAACTATCAGTACCAGTCCGTCTCCCGTGTCTGATTACTTGTTATGAGGACATAAACTAGCGCCGAGGTGTGTGTTCTTGCTGAAGTTTGTGGTTTTCGGAAGAAAAGTTCGCGCAAGAAGCAACTTTAGCGCAAGTGTACACAACCCGGATGTGAGTAGCGTAGCAACAGAGACGCTACAAACACACAGCAAGGAGGGCAGCACAGCTGTGGGTGGAGGAGGTGGATTGTCAGCAAACAACTATATGGTGGAAGGAGGTTCACTTGGTACTAGCATAAACACAATATACAGGACCTGGAGGAGTTTATTGTTACGTATTTGCGACGTAAGAGGAATCGATAAACGGAATTGACAGGTAAGCAAACAAACGATTCCTAGGAATTGGATTACTGGGAACTGGTTCTCAGAATGAACCAGTTTTCAATTCCCATCCCTAGTGAAGATGATGCAAGATCCACTCCAAATATATGGTCATTCTCTGAAAAACAGACCGGCAACATACTAAACGCAAAATGTATTGCCAAATTTTATGTTACGATGGACATAATAAGGTAAAATATTCCTTGGACACACTATTTAAGGTGTTGTCTTGCATTTAGCATTAACATGGAAAATGCTGACAACGTGACTTTAACAACTCCTGGGGCATCTATCACTGTTGCACCAGCACATAATCAATAGGATAAACTATCCTGAGTCATGATGATATTTAGGAATTCATCTCTTAATTAAGACTTATTATCTCTCGTATCAGAAAACGGCAAGGCTGTGCTGTCATCTCAGTGTGAAGAAGCACCCCCCTCCCCCTTACTCCCTGTGACTGCAGCCATAATGAAGCTAAGTCAATCATACGGTGTGGGTGCTGCCCTCTGCGGCCCTGACCTTCACCTCCCACTCTGACCACAAGCTTTAAATCAGCTGCTGCGGCCCTTTCACAATAACTGCCCCGGGTCCCGAAGAAAGAACTGCAAGCCCTATTGATGAAAGGCCGTGGGCCATCAGAAAGGAAAGGAGCCGGACGGGTCAGGCCAGGCGCTTTGGAGCTGGAGTTAATAGCAGAGCAAGCACTAAAAATACAAGTAGGGCCATTTAATAGGTGGAGCGAAGAGAAAGGCTGCAAACATACAAAGGAAACATACGGAGCAACGCCTCCTTAATCAGGACAGAGTCTGAACACTGATGGCTTTGACCTGCAGTCAAACACACGGGGACGTCAGGCCTGCCTCAGATCCATTAACCCCTCACCATCCGCCTGAAATATAAACACAATTCATTTTAATTCATCCAATTAAACCCTCAAGAGAACTAACAAAAGCCTCACAGCACTCTTTAGCATCACCTGGGAAGACGACTTAAAAACGACAGAGGTTTAGACGAAATATGAAACAGCCTCTGCAAAGACTGTTTTACCATTTTTGGACATTTAGTAACTTTTCACCAAAATGGAAGTAGAAGATACAGGATAACCAGGATGATTAATCTAAGCCCTTTCTGGGCACACTGGCTTTCCCATTTCACCAAACTCAGATCAGGCTAAAGAGCAACGGCTTAGCCAAGCCACCAAGACTGGTGAGTTAGATTACAGATCTACTTATCAGAGATCAACGTATACTGAGACAAGGACTTGACATCATTTGTTACTGAGCAGCAAAAACAAAGGACTGACACAAGGATTCGGTTTCAGAAGTTTCTCGTTACCAGTGTTGGTCAAGTTACTTGGAAATAGTAATTACTTACTCAGTGATTACTCCTCCAAAGAAACAATCCACTTACTTTACTGGTTACTTGTTTTCCAAAGAAACAAAGTACTTTAATTACTTTACGCTATATAATTAATTTATATTTCGAAAATATGACAAAATATTAATCGGTAGATCTTTCAACCTAATTCAGTTATTTTGGCATGTTCTACATCAAATTAAACATTACATTCCACCAAATTTTGAATAAAATGAAACAACTATTTCTTCTATTAACTTATAATTCTGACTTTCTCTGTGGCAGCTGGATGCTGTTTTTGGCTTCAATGGTTCAGCAGCACTAACCCCTGTCGCTCTTCTGTCTATTTTCACCTGTTTAGCACTCGGTGGAAGTGGATGTTATAGCAGCAGCGGGATCTGGGACTTTCTCAATGACTTTTACTATTACTTTTACTTTCCTTTTGTTGGCTAGCATAGTGTTCTACCCACGCTGAGTGCACTGATGGTTAATGTGACACTAATGGTTTTGTAATCTTTTACCGAGTAAAAATCTACGTAATGTTGGTACTTCCTAGAATGAAAAGCTGTTTGGATGTGCTCTCTCTCCCACTCCATTTCCGTGTGTGTTGTTTACTAATGATGTCGCACTTACAGTACATCATTGGCTGGAAACTACGGTGGCCGACTGTGTTATAATGTTTTATAAAACGCGAGACGCCCAAGAAACAGTAGTGAGACGGTTTCATTTTGTATCGCAGCCCGCTTGTGGGAAAATAACTGTACTTTATTGTTTCTTCATTTAAAATCCCTGACTTTACCTGTTAATTAGGAAAATTAATCAGATGACATTTTACTGTCCATCACTGCTCGTGACTTTAAATTAAAGTTGTAAATGGTTGAAGTTGGTATTATTCATTAAATGTGTCGTAAAGAACAACAGCAGCATTAATGATCAGACACAAATCCATATGAGTAGTTACTGTACTGTGGTTGTTGTTGTTGATTTTTTTTTTTAATCAGTCAGAGTTAAAACAAAAACACACAATTCAATCATATATGATTCCTTAAGACTTTTGAGTGTTTCAATGACAAGTTTGTTGAAAATCAGACCAAACAGCTGATAAGGAATGTGATTTTTTTTTAAACATACATATACAGTATGTGCAGCCTTAATGACATAATATAATTGATACACTAGTGTGTAAATGAAATTTCATCTCAATACCCACATTTCTTCCTTATTTTCCTTTTGGCTGTTTCCTTCAGTGGTCGCCACAGCAAATGGTGCACATCCATCTACCCCTACCTTCTGCATCCTCTTCTCTCACACACACTGACTTCATGTCCTCTCTCACTACATCCATAAATCTCTTCTTCGGTCTTCCTCTGGGCCTCCTGCCTGGCAGTTCCAACCTCAGCATCCTTATCTTTCCCTATTCACTGTCCCATCTCTGTACATGTCCCAACCATCTCAGTCTGGCCTTTCTGACTTTATCTCCAAAACATTTTGTGGCATCTGGTGGTGTGGATGGTGATGACAAAAAAGTGGTGTAGAAGAAATCTTCGGGACAACTGAATTGCAAATATTATGACATTTATTGTACAATCAGACTCCAAAAACAGGGTGTCAAAACCTGCTGAGAGCTGCTGGCCAGATCATTGCAAACACTGCAATCTCTGCAAACTCAAATTCTGCAAACCCTAAAGCATTTCTTAGCAAGCTAGTGCCTCTATAGACAAGAGAAAGGTCATCCTACAAGGTCATATCTCTAACCTTAGCTCATCGCCATATATGGAATTATCTTGCTCTTGGAATAGTTGGAGGAAAAAACAACCAATCAATCAATGAAACAGGGAGCTTGTTGTTTGACCCCCAAGTTTAAATATTTCTCAATGGTACACTGACTCAAAAATGAAGACCTCTAAGCTCTTCACTGTGATGTATTGAAAACAGTTAACCTTTGTTCAAAAGAGTGTAAACCTTATAATATCAAGATGTTAAATACTTTGATACACTTCAATTTAACAAGTGTTGTCCCTCCGATGGACTCATTTATGATCCTATCTATCCTCGTCAGTCCCAAAGTGAACCTCAACATCTTCAATTCTGCTCCCTCCAGCTCTGCTTCCTGTCTTTTCCTCAGTGCAATACAACATGGCTGCTCTTACTACCGTCTGTACACCTTTCTTTTCACCTTTCATTTTTCCAGAATTTCCATAATTTTGAATTGCCCACGGACTGCCCGGCGCTGCGCCGACATTCGGCGTTGTAACTCTACACAAGCGTTGACCCTCAGATACTTGGGTATTTGGAGGGAGTGAAACATCGCTTGATCATGTCCATCTGTCACACGGTTGGGTGCCCAGCTCATATGTTGCAGCGAAATTGCGAGAAAACTATGCCTGCTTGTGGGTTTAACTGTTGATGACATTGTAATGGTGCATTCACACCCAACGCGACTGTAGCGCTGCAGTCACTTTAATCGCCCCTGATGAGCTGCTTGCATATAGTGGTGCTTTTTTGGTCACTCCATCTCTCCAGTGACGCGATTCAAGAAGTTAACTGCTTTAATTTTGTCCCGATAAATTGAGGAAGTTGTACAGCCCTCCACTGCAGCCATCTGCACTGAAGCGGGAGGGAGCAGGGAGGGGCTGCAGCCTCCGCTCTACAGACAGTGAAGGATGGGAGAGCTGTCGCTTGAAGTCGCTTAAAAAGTTCAAATTTTTCAACTTTGAGTGACAAGGTCACACTTGACCTAATCGATCAAATCACGCAGGTCACGTCGCTTGAGGGGGGAAAACTTGAGGTTGTGTCATTTCCATTGAATGTAATCTAGTCGTTTCAGTCGCATCAGTCGCTTCAGTCGCTTCAGTCACTTCAGTCGCGTTAGGTGTGAACGCACCTGTAAAGTGTTTAGTGTTGTCAGTCATCACCGTCAGATTGTCGATCAAACAATAGGCAAAAAATTCAGTGAACAGCCCCCTCATCTGCATAACATTTCATTGTTATTTGTGCATAAATGAAATAATACATAAATAAATAGTATTTATGGAATATTGTATATTTAGATATTAAGTGATTTTTTTTTACTCATTTATATCATATATATTTAGCTATTGAGTGATTTATTTATACATTTATTTATCAATGGTATATAACTGTAGGTATTTATTTATTTATTTTTAATTATGGCCATAGCATTCAGCTACACTGTTGACATACCTACGTAGGAGAGAGAGTGGACTTTCCCTTAAATCACTCCCCTAAAAAATAGACATGAACATTAAACATAGGAGTTATTATATATATTTATATTTATATACTTATGTATCTATTTCTTAAATTTTGTTTGGTTTTTATTTCTATGAATATCTGATGATATACTGTTGACATTGATAATTAACATATCATAAATTAATTCATAAAACCAGGTATAGTTATCATTATATTAGTGTACATTGATGTGTAAATGTGTTACTATATGACCATATTGACAATCATATAGAGTTGTAAATAGGAAATTGTGTGTATGTGTGTATAGATATATAATAGAGAATAGGTGATAGAATTAAATACATTTTTATACTTCTTCCTACTCTTTTTCTAGCATGTTAATGATAATGATTGATATATATATACAGTATATATATATATTTATTTATTATGGATTATTGCATTTTTTGTTTTGTTGTGTTGATTTCACTGTCTCACATTCGAAAAAAAAAGAAAGAAAGAAAGAATATTACTCCTAGTTTTGAACCTCACTGTATAGTGTCTTTGAGTTCTTTAACATTATTTCTGACATAATGTTTTTATTATAACAACTGGAAAAAAAAAAAACTTTGTGAGATTAGTTGGAAACTCTGCTGAATGACCAGCAGAATAAACCATGAAGCCTTCCTTTTAGCCTGGTTAGGAAGAGGTTAGTTGCACATAATAAATGGCAACTTATGTGTTTTCTCTTTGCTGAAATTGCTACATATAAAATTAACAGTGTTATCTTTTCACAGGCTGTAAACACAAATAAGTTTATCGATTTTAAAGGATATGAAGCTTTAACTTAAACTGTAGATATTTTTTGGCCCTGAAATGACTGCAGATAAACCCCTTGACCATCCTCAGCCAGTCACGCTAAAAAATACCAAAAACAAACACAAAAAGACAACAACAAAAACATGCACACAAAAATAAAATAGGAGCAATAATACAAAATTAACTTTCATTAACACTATAAGGACACAAAAACTACACCAAAAATGTTTTCTAGTTTCCTTCTCCCTCACCTAAAATATGAATGGTTTGTTCTATTATATTCTAACTCATTCTTAGAGAATTCATCTCTGAATAAAGGGGACGTAAAGATATGGTATGTAAAGAAGGTATTCTCTAACCCGGTGTGAGTGATCTTTGCAGTCTTTAACAGTTCTTACTCAATGATTTCAGGGATTTGAGACTCAGCTCAGTCAACACCAATGTAACAGATCTATTCGCTAAAGTGTCAGATCCTAACACACGTATTTGTTTGGTGCCGACTGACAACGTTGGTGTTTTCTTAAGGCCGGTGATGAAGTGAGCAGAGAGCAAAGATCAGGGCTTTGCTTCCTGAAGATTTGAACCAAGAAGCTGGGACTGAGTTTGACCTGCACAGCTGAGTTAACCCCAATAATCTGCTGCTTCTGATATTGACTGGGCCGTAATTGGCTTGTGGGATTAATGACCTTAGTTTACATGGTGAGCTACAGATAAGTGTAAGCGGGTGGGGGAGGGGGATTTAAGCATTTAAGCCTTTCAGTCAATATGGAAGCTCCCAGTGCAGACTGAGTGATCCACTGCACAGAAGCCAGATCATTCATCACAGCAGAGGAAACATCAAGAGTCCATGTCAGGGCTGGGAAGGAGAGGGATGATCTCACACGTGTCAACACAGACTCAAAAAGAACAAACTAACCGTAAAATATAAATGTTCAATGGCCACGGTTACATGATGTTTATTCATTCCAAATGAATTATTCTGAATTAAAGTGTTTGTATTTACATGGAAATAGTGATTCCGATTTGAGGTTTACATGGAAAACACATTTATTCGGCTTTATTCAATTCCGTTTTAGGTCTGCGGGTTGAGAAGGGTTCTGATTGGATAGGGGGTGAACTTGACGTATCACCCAACAAACCTTTTCTTTTCGGCTATACAACATAGAAAACCACATAATAATTTTATTTTGATTCTAGTTTTGAAGCAGCAGCTCGACAATAACATACGGTTTCACTTTCATCAGCTGAGGAGGAGAAGGAGATAGAATAACGGAGAAGGGAAGCAGACAACTGTACTTTGGCCAATTAAAGCCAGCGGTTAATGCAACGACTGCTTTACCTCCACTATACAAGAGGTTGAGTGAAAAGAGAACTTTATGATGACCTGCAAGTCTTTAGTGAAGCTCTGTGGATCTGATGCAAGGCGTCATGTCCCCTGATGAAGCCTATTCCATTTGTGTAATATGTCCGTGTGAATGTCTGCATGTTTATGCTCGTGTCCATCCACTCTTTTCATTATATCCATGTCTTATAAGGCTCTTATTAAATTAATAGTCTCGGCTCAAGTCACCAGCACGTCATCAGGGTAGGACGAGCATGCACAGAACAACCGGAATTAAGTCAAAGTGGAATTAAGCGTTTACAAGATCTGTGAATTATTCTATTCAGAAATTTAAATCTCAATAAACCAGCCACTAAATTTGTATTTAAGTTTAATTCTGAATGAACATTTTCATTCGGAATTAAAGCTGCAATATGCAATATTTTTTTGGGCATCATTTGGTCAAAAATCTATAATCGTCTCTGAGCATATTGTAATCAAAGAGTGGACAGTGAATCTCTTCTCCTTCTCCTGTCTCTGTTTAATGACATTCATAAATCCAGGAGCGTGACGCTGGACTTCAGCCAATCAGAGATCTTTCTACAAACACGTGTGCTCCATGAGCTGTTTTTGGCATTACTATTGGCTGCTCTACTGAAGTCGGGGGGCGTTCAGGTAACCTTGGTAGTAAAAGTGTAATGACAGACGTTCCAGCAGAAGTCTCCATAACAGCGTTAGACACAACAGTTACACAGCAAATCAAGAGGAAGAAAGCAGACCGAGGTGGAGAAGCAACAGTTTAAATCCACAAACATACTGAGGAGGAACGGATCGCTTTGCTTCCTCATGGATCCCCCTGACTGTGCAGAGGGAATATGAAGCAACTGCTGCACAGACTGTTTGAAAAAACTCCTGAAAGATGTAGAGGAGATTAATTATTTAGGAGTTACTGTGCTTTCACCAATGATTGTACATTTAGTCATTTTACAGATCTATTCTTCATTTGTTTGTATTATAGGACAGAAACAGATCAATTCTTTATATGTCTGCATGCATAACCCCACAACCAAACATTCAAATTGATCTAGACTAGACTAAACTAGATCTTATTGGACTAACTAACTGCTCAGTGACTGTCCGTCCATCATGGCGTCAGTCCGTCCTGTCAGTAGACCACTGGTCCACTCTGTGCAGAGTGCTGCAGTCAAAGGGAAGTCAAGAGGGCTGACAGGGAGCGTGCTACGGGTCGACGTGACCCGACAGTCCGGCCACCCACAACCCCCCACCCCTACCCTCTTCTATACACACAACCATCACCACCAGTTTTCGGTCACCCCCCCCATTACTCGCCATGACCCGATTGTGCGGTCCCAGGCCTTTTCCAGCCGGGTCCCAACCTTTCCTCCCTCCTCTGGGCTCATAGATCAACGCTGACACGTCAGAGCGGAATAGATAAGAGCGACAGGGGCCAAGAACAAACATTGTGTGTCACCGTAAAGCTGCAGTTTTCTGCTCTAGCAGTGAGCACCATAGACTTGCTAAGATGTGACTTTTGGCAAATTACAGAACCCAACCCTCTCAATTAGGAATCCATTTCATTAGTCAGCATCAGTATGTATAACCAGTAGTTGTGATGGACATGGCATTCATTTGTTATTGTCATCTGACAGCAACAGGTATAAGCTACATCCTCTGGCTGAAAAAATAAACTTACAAATGTGGCTTTGAGATGCTAAAACACTGAAATTACAGCAAGAGCAATGACGCTTTCCTTTCCGTGAGGGACACCCTTTATAGGAGGGGTACCCCAAAGGTGACTTGGTGTAGGGCTGTAGAAGCTGAGAATGGAGCGATCATTATACCTTCCACAGAGGCCTAAGAATGTCAGCATTATGTGGACATGTAAAAAATGTACCAGAGTACATAAAAGTCAAGCACATTAAACGTTTTAAGTGAGCATGTTATCTAAAACCTTTACTTGAGCAAGTAAACACTTTGAGGCAAAGCTTGTAAAAAAATGTTTAATGCAAGCACATACTTTTATATAGGCACTTAAAAACTTTTGTTAGCACTTGAAAAAAATACAAAATCGTTTTACTCAAGCATGTGAAAAACTGTTTACTCTTGCATGTATACATTTTTATGTGAACTCAAAAAAACACAAGCACTTTTACAAGACAACTTAAAAACTTTAAAGAAAACTTTTAAAACTCATTCAATTAAAGAATGAATATCCATGTCCATTCAGAAAAGAACAACATTAGTCATCAAATTAATCAAGAAACCAAAGGTTTTATTGGTGTTGGTTTCAATCATTTCATCTTTATTTCTTGAGCTTTTTTCATACACGTGAAATCTACTCAAAGCGGTTTGTGACAAGAACCAAAATTACAAATGAAAAAGTCTTACAAATGAAAACTTTTTAATTCTTCATTTTTGTTATCGGTACACAGACACTAAAACACAAAGCATATGATTAGTAACAATGAACAAATTCAACAAAGCTGGAAGTGGAAGGACCAAAGAGGAAGCATCGTCACAGGAGTTGATTATTTTCTCAATTTGAGGATGTTTTTTTTTTGCGTTTTTCTCCATCAGTTTACCTTTTTTCCTTCCATCTGTAGAAACGGTGTTTTCTCCTTCGAGGTTTTCTCCCAAACACCGATGGAGCTGAAAGAGCAGCAGAGCGAACATGTTGTTAGCAGGACGTACAAGCGTGATAAATTTCCGTTCCCCTTTTGTCAGTGAATACGTCTGGATCCATATGCTGGATTACAAAGCAATGTGAAAGCAGTGTTTAAAAGCCAGGCCCTCCACATTAAAGCCTATAACAATCTGTGTTCATGGTAAGTTATCACTCTCAATTAATCACCGCCCACAATGGGATTTCTGATGTGTTCAAGCCCCCTGAAAGCTGCGGGTCAGGCCGAGGGCAGACTGACTCTGTTCTCCTTTCTCCGCCCCTCTTTTCACTTGATCACTTTCTCTCTGACTGAAGAGCCTTTTACATTTTTCTTATTCCCCTGACTCACTGAAAGAATGACAGAGTCAAGCATCCCACATCCCAAAACAAATCAGACGGATGGACGTTGGTGTGAAGATCCGGGGCCGCTGCTTGGCTCAAAGCCTGTTTGTCTGTTTCCAACCCCTCCCTGCTCATTCCAGCCCGTCAGTGCTATTGTGTGGTGAGTGCTCGGCCCATTCCTGCACTGCTGAATGGGTTGCAGCCCTGCTTTAGATCCAGTTACACGCTTTTGGATGAAAGTGTCCCCCTCCCACTGATTTGGACTCTGTGGTTCCTCCGGCTGACCTGTTTAGAGACTGCTGTGGAAATGTCATGTTGCCCCTCCCATGGGCTGGACAGACACTCATTTTGATTGATAACAAAAATCACTTTAAGGGGAGTGAACTCCTCCCTCTGTGATTATACTCATGGTTTATCTGCAGTGGAGGAAGTGGGCACCATCAGCTCCACATATTGAGAAGTCCTTTACATCCTAAGCATGTTGTTATCACTTACTGATCTTACAGCTGGTCAGTTACAGAACCATCTGGGTAAAGAGTCAAATCTTTGCACTAAATTTGGACCCATGGATCCTCTGAGTCCTCTGCAGAGTATACAAATGACGTAAAGTCAGCAAATTCAACAAAGCACAGCAAGCTTAAAGCATTCAGATAAATTGAATAACTGACTGAAAAAACATCATTAATCACCAGAAACACACAGGACTCAAACAATCAGAACAGGTAGTGGACTCCCCAAAATACGTCAAAGATCTGGGTCCTCGATTCAAATGATAAAAAACAATCGAATCTAATAAATACGATGAATTGAAAAGGGGGTTTGAAATAATGACCAATGAGGAATTACTGCTATAGACTAAGGTGAATTAGTACTTGTAAATTCATTGTCATTTCACAAGTAAATGTGTTTGGTTTTGATTCATGTTTGTTTTGTTGTGTTTTTTTCTTGTCTTTTTGCCTGTGTGGGTCAAAGCCTCTTGGCATGTGTTGTACCCTCTGTATAGTCAGTGTGTAAGTGCTGAGCACGAGTAGGAAGCCCATTCTGCCTTTGGTGTCTCACAGGTGAAGCTCCTCTCCTTGATTACCCTCACTACTGAAGCAGTGTTTGCTGCTTCATAATTGTCCGTCTTTGTGTTATTAAACAGACTTTTGTTTACTCATTATTCCTGCCCCCACCTCTTCCTCCTCATTAGCTCCACCACTACACCTCACCCTTTGATCACTAATCTGACCTCCTTCTTCTGTAATCCTTTCCTTCACTCTTTCATCATATCCATGTAGGATTTTTGGATGGGATTATAAGATTTTCTCTAAGGGAAGGTTTTGGGTCCAGAAGCCTCCAACATTGAGCATCCTGTGAGATTACCATTTTTCAGTTTTTAAATTTTGAAATCTTAACTTGAAACCGAGCTCTGTTCTTTGTTGGAGCGTTGGTGGATCAAAGGGGGAGAAGAAGGAAGCTGTGTTTTCCTCTGAAACAGTGCTAAAGCAGCCCTCCCTCCTCTGTGTGTGTTGGCTGAATGCAGTCTGTGTTGGCGACTCCCTGTGGAGACGGAGGACTTTGTTAATGCACAAGTTGTCAACGTTGCCTGATAATTTATGGCTCTTTGTCGAACTTTATAAGAGAAATCTGAAGGATGGAAGTGTACACAGTCAGAAACTAAAATAAAGTGCAGATGCTAAACTGAGCTTCACTTTAACATCAGCACACTGCATAAGAAAGCCAGTAATCAATTAGCAGCTCAGTCTCTTGCTGTCTGTCAATTAGCCTGATCAGTGTGTGAGGTTATGACTGCTGCTAATCCAATCACAGATCTCTAAGCTGACAGTTATTAGACACATACGGCCTGTTACAACGTGTAGCACGACAACGCGCTCAATAAAGAGCAGCGGCCATTTGACTTCTCGCTTGTATTCATGTGTTCATTGGTCTTATATTAACACTTTACACACAGCAGTGTCTAAACACCCAGGGACAGTCAAACACCGTCATTAGGAAGATTATGTCTTTTAGTCACATAAATTATTCCACAGTCTCACACACACACACACAGAGAGACTTGTTTAACGTTTTGTTTTTTAGTGTTCATATATTGTTCTTGCCAATAGGTCAGGGAATACAACTAGCTGTTGGTGTCTTCAGCCTTTGAAGAGCTAAGTTCATAGTAAGGATGGGAATTGATAAGATTCTTACAACTCCAATATTATTTTCGATTCTGCTTAACAATTTGGTTCTTTATCAAATCTTGTTTGTATTTAACTTCTACTTTAACACACTATTATTGTTCATCATATATACTGTAACTAGTAGCACTCAAATACAAGCTGCTTAATATAAGTTTAACATACATACATACATATATATATATAATTATTTTTTTTTCTCCGGGGAGTAGTTGGATTGGGGTTAAGGGACTTGCTCAACATCTCACAGTGATGGCCCGGGCGAGATTCGAACCGGTGACCCTCCAATTACAAGCCCGCTGTCCTTAACCACTAAGTAAGTAAGTAGTTTATTTATAAAGCGCTTTTTGCAGATAAAATCACAAAGTACAGAGTTGTGGTAAAAGTACAAGTGCAACACAATAGAATAATAAAACAAGAGTGCATAAATATCATAAGAACAGTAACATTAAAGGACAAAAAAATTAAAATCCAGTTAACTAAAAGCTTTACTGTAAAGTGAAGTCTTCAGCAGTTTTTTTTAAAAGTGTCCACACAGTTGAGCTCCCTGAGAGACTGGTGCAGGTTATTCCAGAGTCTGGGAGCTACAGCCTGGAATGCTTTTTTCCTGTACATTTTGGTTCGATTCTGCTAACAATTTTAAATTGCTGCGATTTCAATATATAAATACAAACGGGGGATCATTGCTTCATGTTTTCGTAATTCATGAAAAAGGTTTCATGCATGAATCTTCCTGAAGGTTTATATCAATATGTCAATATAAGAAACAATAGAAGGACATGGTCCTTCATCCAAATGCGTCCTATTGCAACACAGTGTTTCAGTGCAAATGTACAGTTAGAACGTCAAACAATGGTAAGTTTTCAACTAAGTTTAGAAATCCATCGGCTATGACAGACAATACCAGCATTTTACACTTATGTTTTTGGATAGTTGTGGTTAAATGTAACTAAAAGTACCTTGTAAACACATTGGCTATTCCAACATATTAGATACAAATGGTAACTTCATTCAACAAGTAGTTTTTTTTACAGTGTACAAATATCTCCTGCATGTTTGCACCACTACCGCATGTTTCCATGATACACGTTTAGACCTTTGAGCAAACAGAATAGCTTCACATCCTCAAGGTCTCCCCAATGATCCAGAGTCTCCTTAGAGCTTTCTCACTGGAGTTATATTTTACAGCTTGTTGAAGTGTCTCAGGAGGGTTTCTTATTTCATGTCCACCCGTCCTTTCACACACGTCCTCTATTGGTCTGTGAGAACAACGCATATATTGTCAGCGTAGAGGCGCACTCTACACAAAGTAATTGGTGTGGTTGGAAAGTGGATAAATGGCGGTGGCTGGTTGTGGAGGGCTTCCTGCAGAGTTTGACCACTCTTAGGTTAATTGCAGCCCTTCTGAAGCTGGAAGATTTCCCAGTCAGCTCTGGCCACCAGCCACTGGTAGCACTGGTTGTACTGTGTATAGGCAGTGGGAGCCCAAAGGTGGTTTTAAACATTTAATATTTCAGGATCTATGGTTATATTATCACTCTGACATCATATCTGGCAACAAGACAGTTTGAGTCATAAGTGGACCAGAAAATAAAGCTCCGCCCTTTTATGCTTTAAGCCCGCTTAACGAGAGTCACTGGCCACGAGTTTTTGTTTTTTTTAAATTCGGAATTAGTTATTCCGATTTAAAATATTTGGAATTAAAGTGTTCTACTTTGTGTTTACATGGAAATAGTACATCCGAATTGAGGTTTGCATGAAAAACCGCCGGGGGCCCCAATTTTCAAATGACTACTACGTTAGTTCTCGTTAGATCAGAATGCAGTTTGGTATAAATATTCTATGAATGAATATGATGAGACGCTCTGAGCCCTTTTTTTAAATGGGGCCCGAGGGCCCACACCCCATTTCCAGTCATTTCCAAATTTATGGGAACATAGTCATGTGATATATCATTTAAAAGGTAATTCAACGTAGATTATGATTATGCCTTGCACAATTTGATTAGGGGCCCGAAGGGCCCGCTGGCCAACCCCCCTTTTTTTTTGTCAATTTCCATTAAAGTCTTTTTCTCATTTATTTGTGAGTCAAATATTGCAACAGTTGGTGGTACCGAATCATTGACACATACCAATATATAAATGGGGCCATTACTCCGTACGTGCAACAGGGACGCCAGGGGGCCCCCGGGGACCCCATTTTTCAATTTTCAATTGCAATTTGACATGGATATTCTATTACCAGATGTTAAGAGCCTCTCCAAAACCTTTTTGAAAGGGGGACAGGGGCCCGGATGCCCACCCCCCTTTCCTGTAATTTTTTAATTTATCTGAACATAGTCGTGTGATACATCGTTTCAAAGGTAATTCAACACGATTTTACCACGTACAATTTGATTTGGAGTTCAAGCCCCATTGGGAGCCCACCCCCTCTTTACGGTAATTTCCAAATTTATCGAAACACAATCGTGTGATATTTTGTTTCTATGGTAATTGAATGTAGCTTCCAACTATACCTCTCATATTTTGATTTGGTACACATCGGGCGCAAGGGGGGCACCCCTTCAGGGTAATTTGCAAATATATCAGAAAATAGTTGTGCAGTATGTCATTTAGAAGGTACTTCAATGGATATTACAATTATACAGCAGATAATAGGATTTTTGGCCGACCTGTTTTCTGGTCAATTTCCAAATTTAGCGGAACTCGGTCGTGTATATAGTTTTAAATTAAATTCAGTGGTCAACGGATTGAGTTGAAATTCAGTAAAGTTATGGATAATGCTAAAATATAACTACAATATTTGCATTTTCTAAAGCAAATGCAAGTGAGGATGCAGGTGCTGGCTGAATTATTTTGGATAACAACAGAACTCTGAACTTTAATGTAGATTGAACCTTCAGCTGCGTATACTTAATCCTGAAAGCCCATAATGTAGAAATAGTGGATCCGATAACAGTCCGGGTGTGATCACGGATTCACACGTAAACCTCTGAAAAATGTGTGTCGCTAATCACGATATGCCGTTTTGTAGTCACTTCTACAGTTCAAGGGAGAATGGGGTGACTTTTTGCACACATTATTGTGTTCAACATCAAACCCAATAATGTGTTCAAAAGGTGTTGACAGGATTGTGTTTTAAATTATGTTCAAAATTTTTACAGTGCATGCACCAACTACATAACCTTGCCTATAGCTGCGCTGATCGCCATCCTCCTTAGGATGTTTATCTGATAATCAATTGATGTCTTTAAGTAGCGACCGTTTAAGGAAATATATTTGTTGCAGAATGGTTTTGTTTGGGTGACTGGGTCCGTTCTCATCAATGTTGATCTGGTTAAATGGATAAGATTAATGGCACTTTCATACCAAAAGCGTCAGATTTTTATAGACAATATATGGTGAACGCGCTTCTTGGAGCGTCGAGAGGTCCCGCTGCGCATCCCCTGCCTCCTGCGTGGCGTGTTTTGAAGCTTGCGCCATATGCATGTCAAAAGCTTGAAATCTCAAAACGCGCGGATGTGATAGTTGGGATTGTTGAACTTTTGTCAAATCGCGGGCCAATCAGGAGCTTTACCCAACCGTGATGAATTCAGAACACTAATCGGAGACAGATGGACAGGAGCTCTTCTGCTGGAATTGAGCGCTTGTAGTTAGTGTCCTGGTAGGAGATGCCAGTGCTGATTTGGGTCAGCGGGTCGTCAAACTGGGCCCAGGAGAGACGGAAGTTGAGCTGAAAGCGACTCTCGTCCAAGCACAGCTTTGGTGAATCCAGAAATGGCGCCGAGGAGCAAATAAACCCAAGCCACTCTCTCGATAATGTAGAGCCAATGAACGGGAGTCGCAGGTGGCGTGTTCAGCAAGGAAATCCACACTTTAATCTCCATTGAGCCACACTTCTCTATAGCCCTCTGACATCACAGTGCACACACTGAATCACACCAAAAAACATCTGATGTCTTCTCAAAACAATGTTCCCCACCGCTTCACAGTCACTGGATGAATTATGAACGTAACTGATCGCCACAATATCTTTCATTTTATGAACACCACTGACAACAGAGAACCCGCTCCCCAAAACGTGCATTCTTCGACGCTGGTGACAAGCGTCTGGATCAATGAGCACTAAGTGTCCAACCAGGGACACGATTTTGGTGCACGAAACATGTTTGGTGTGAACGCAGCATTAAAATTGCATGCTGACTCACGAGTAGTTCTAAATGACTCAAAATTGGCATAAATAAAAAAGTGCTTCAGCGCTCGTTCTGTACTGTGCTCTGTGAATCCTAATAAAGTTATATAAACTTAAATCTTGAGCTTTGATATTGTTGTGATTTGATATACAGTACATTCTCAACCGATCCTTACTGTACTGGATACAGGGTTTGATCATGGTTCGGTACTGGGTATGAGGTTTGATCACGCTATCGGTGTTGGGAATGAGATTTGACCGCTCTATTGATGTTGAAAACCAGCCCTGTACGTATCGGTGCTGGGAACAAGGTCCGATATTGGCCCTGTATTGCTGCGACACCGATACCAAAATCCAACATCGATGTTGCTCCTCCAATGCTACATGCTAATCGGCGTAGAAATGTTCTGAGGGCCCAGCCGTAGTTCATCCAAACTTGTTTTATACTAAAACTGAGGCAGTTTACTTGAAGTGTACTTTTTATATACTATATTTTATATACTTCAGATAAGTATAGTGAAGTATATTTAATACAGTATATATATATACTTAATGCAGTATACTGAAAAGTATAAAGAATAGTCTAAAACTAAGTACATTAATACTTACACTTTTACTTTAATACTAAAGCTTATACTTCTACGTTAGTATAAATTTTTACTTTTACTTATTTCTACTGCAAAGTACTAATATTTATCTTGATCCAAGTCCAGAATAAGGTCAAGTCATTGACTTGTGCTTACATTTAATTTAGCAGAATAAAAATATTTTTCACTACATTCATTTGCTTTGAGTTATTACCCCTGCTATAAACTTACATGTTCAAGTGCTGGAGTTTAAAAGTTTAAAGTAAATAGTTTGTGTGCTCAATTGCATTATCTTTATCTTTATGTAGTTATTCATTTTTTGTTACAAAGATGTGCACTTTTCTTTTACCTTTTTTTTTTGACAAGAAAGGACTTCAGTTCTCAGTTGGAGCCACTGTTTTATTTACATTTTTACAAGCAAATGCAAACTTTTTACTTTACCATTTTTGACAGAGAAGGACTTGATCTTGGAGAGTTCTACTTGTACTTGTTGTATACTTGAAAGTATACTTTTATTAACTTAAAATTACCTTATAAAGTATACTTAAAGTATATTTTTATAAACTTAAAATGTTCCAATTAAGTCCGAAGAAGTATTCAATTAGTATACTTTCTAGTACGCTACAAGTACATAGTCCATAGTATACTTGCAATACTTATACTCAATAATTCTTAAAAAAATGAACTTTGAGAATATAAATTTTTGCTAAGGGTGGACAGGGGGAGAACGTAACATATCACGTATATTGGGAAAAAACACAAAACAAACGTTTTGCTTTTGGCTACAACATAGAAGACCACATGAGAACTGTTTTCACTTTTATTTTGACCGTAGTTTTGTAGCAGCAGCTCAACAATAACACAATGTTTCACTTTCTTTCGTGGAGCAGAAAAAGAGAGACAGAGCAGCGGAGAAGAGAGATGGAAGTCCGTACTTTGGACAATCAAAGCCAGCGGTTAATGCAACAGCTGTTATACCTCCACTATACACGACGTTGAGTGACAAATGAACTTTATAATGATCTGCGCATCATTACTGAAGCTCTGGTGCTTCATGTACCAATGAAGCCGTTCCGTTTGTCGAGGTCCGTGTGCATAATAAGTCCATGTGAATGTCCACATGTTTATGTTTCCGTCCAGCCACTCTTTTCATTATATCCATATACAGTATTTTAAGGCTCTTATTAAATAAATAGACTGCGTCCGAATAGTCCCTATCTCCTACCTCTTTTCCTATTAACTTTTCCATAACCTCCTAGATGATGTCACGGGGTTAAGGAAAGGTGTTAGGAGAGAGTGGAGTTAGGAAAAGGCGATCACGTTTGTTTTGAAAATCAGACGCACTTCCACTAAGCGACGTAATAATCCAACAACCACGAGGGTTGATGTCTGCCATGGTGAAAAAAGTACAAATTTCCAAAAAATGGACTATTAAAAACGCACTTATAACACTTTCCGCTGATATGATCTCAAAAATTACAAGGTTTGAATGGGAATCAAATTAAATAGGCAGGATACGAGAAACAAAAGTGACTAAAATAACGTCACATTGAGAATGGTCGCTCACACTCACCTTCCACTCAGAAATATCAATGTTGAATAAAACATATATACTGTGGCTAAAAATGTCTCTGATCCATTTTTACATCAGTTATAATCTGATAATATGGTTTACATATAATAAAACAAGGGTCTTAGATTATGTAAGTTGTTCAAGGCATCATATTGCATTGGTAACTTACATGATCTCATCCCTTGTCGGTCATCGTAAGTTTCGGTAAGCGCTCGGGTGTGCGTGTGTCTTTAAATGTTGTCGCCGCAAGAAATAGGTCAGCATTATCTTGTCTCCTTTGGTAAAGGATGCATCACGGTTTCGTAGGTTAAAGGAGGTTATAAAGGAAACACTAACCCTCCTTTCCTTAGCTTAAAGAAAATGTGAATGCTCCTTATCATGGCCGCCACTTAAACACTTCCGAGGGCTAAGGAACAATGGATAGGACAGGAGATAGGAGGGACTATTCGGATGCAACCATATGCTCCAATCCGGGCGGCCGTCTTGGATAATGTTGTCACCAACGCACCATGGGCAAATCGCACATGCGCAGAATGACCGGAATTAACCTAATTTGGAATTAAAATTGTTATAAACCAGCCATCTAATTCGGATTTAAGTTATATAAAATTTCTTTGTCAGAGGTCTGAAGGTATAGTGTAAATTTCTCGTGCCAACTTGAACTTTTTTTTTGGACCAATGCATTGAAAAAATAACCAACTTAGCCCTTATTTATTAATTAGACTATAGCTTTTACCTTCAGACAAAAGTTTAACTCCATAATATCTTTAGAGATTTAAATCAAATCAATACTAAAATTAAAATAAAATGACCTCCAGCCACCATCTCCTATTAGGAAATAATTTATAATCATTGTCATGTACAATTAAACTGTAATTTGCTCTTCAGCAGGAAAACTAACAGTAACACTATTTTTAATTTGACATAAACGCAGAAGATTATTGATATTTAGCAATAAGGATGTAAGGATCGCAGATAAATGAAGGCTTATGACGATTTTTCAAGTAAGATACGTGTTTTAAAGATACCGTGGGGTTGAAGGTGCTGAATTATACTGATGACTAAAATAAAATGAACATTATAGAATTTTCTTCCATAATTTGATTTGTTGACAATGTCCCATAATATGCACAGAACAACATGACTTGAACGGACTGTTTGTTTCAGTATTTCTGCAGATATGATGGTATAACGTGTGTCCTTCCTTAGATTCGAACACTTCGCTCCAAGTTTGACAGGAAAAAAAAAAAACACCACTTGATGGTTTGAGTTTCGCAGCCTTTTGTTTTTGATTGATTTGACGTGCGCATAAAGCTGACTCTCTGCGATCCACCGGCCTTTTTGTGCCACTTGACTTTCTCTCTCACTCGCAGCTGCATTTGTCTTGCAAATCCGACCCCGCTGCGTGGCGTTCAGACGGCCTAAAGAGAGCCGCCGGACGTCAGTGAAGTTCAAGCCGGCGAACAAGCGCAGAGGCTGTTCGTGCGGTGCTGAAAAATGATGCATGCTTCCACTACTCTGAAACCTGGCAACTGTCAGAGCAGCTCGTGGGTGGGGGTGGTGGTGGGGGGCTCAGACCTGAAACACTGTGTGAAGTCCGAGCAGGGACGAACAAAGGAGGGATGAGAGTCCTTTACGCACGACGGGGATCAGCAGCGCTGAGTGTGGGAGATGGATAGAGGCGCACACGTCCAAACGGCCGTGACTGAAATTAGCATTTCAGTAATTTATCACTTTTTTTTTTTTTTTTTGTGGAGTTTTTTCAGCTTTTTTTTTTCTTTCTTGTGTTAAAAATCCATCATCTGTCATGAGGTGGAAATAAGGCAGAACTTATTTATCCTCATGCCTGAGGTTCGCTGCAGAAACGAGCCTGGCCTTCATTTCCATATCCTTTCAATAAAAAAAAACGCTTCCTGGTGAATAGACTGTAATATTTCATGACGGGGCACGCAAAAGCTGTGCACAATGCCTCTCATATCCACTCTGCATTCAGCAGAAACAAAGATCATAGCAAGACGTCTTTGTGGCTAATTCAGTGAAAGGCGCCTCTCCCGCCCTCCGGCTCGGAGGTCAGCCCGCCGTGTTCCGTCCACCAGGGGGGTTTTCAGCGGCCAGAGGCGGACAGCTGCTCCATCAGAACACGCACACACAAATCACTATATGTCACAACAGACAATATACAGAGGTTTTTCAAATATTTGTATTTATTTGTTTTAATCATATGAGGGGCAGACAAATCCCACTGTTTGTTTTCGCCGACATATAACCGGATCTGAAGAATCCCACTGGATATAGAAATATCACTGAATTCCAAAGATAACATGACATTTGGCTTTCTATAATCAAGGAACGCACGCACCAAACATTTCCCACCACATTAGTAACACAACTTTAAAATATTCAAAGGAAGAAATACATATCTAGAAATACTAAAATATCACATGAACGTTGGGGGGAAAAAATGCACAAATACAAAGTTACTTTTGCATTGGGAGGCTTTGGGCGAGTCGATGCATTAACAAGGAACATGTTGTTAAGACCTTGACGCGCCAAGTGCGTGTAATTACAGAGGTTGATATGATGTAAAATTTGTCACAAATGCTTTGACAACGTGGCATCTTGCAAATCTTCAGTTTCAAACGCCCTGTATGTATGGTTTCAATGCTTTCTCCGAGCACAGCCGTGCAGTGCGCACAGCGCGTCCTCAGACGGGAGCGCACCAGACGCATGCGTTGCGCAGAGGAAAACAAATCAAGGACACAAGCTCATTACACTTTAAACTGTTGTTCTATCACTTCGTCGCTGTATTTATGTATTTTAAAGCAAAAAAACAAGGTTTCCCTGAAGCTACATACAGATATAAGCTAAATAATTAAGAATATTGTTTTTTATTTGTATTTTCTTTATTTATTTTTTGTAAATGCACAATTTTATTATTATTGTACAAAAAATAAAATAAAAAAAAAACACTAAAAAGTTTTAATTTAGTTCATACCGTTTAAATTAGTGTGAAATAAACCGTGATCACCATGCAAATACGTCTAATAAATCTAATTACTGAATGTGGACACGTGCCTTTGTCTGCTTTGCGTTACAACTTCAGCTAAAATGAGCTCTCCGATGTCAAATACAATCCTTTTTTTGTTACTGAAATGTGCATTAGGGGCCTGCATTGAATGAGTAAGATTATATTTTGTTATCTTTACGCTGATTCGTCTCAATTGTCCTCCGTGGTTTCCCCAATGGGACAATCTGTTCGTGCGCCCTGGAGCCACTTGTTGCAGGCGCATAAAGTTGGAGCTTTTGAGAAGTTAAATATCCCGCATATAACACAAGTTAGTATCTCAAGGGTTTTAAGGGGACAAAAGACCAGCGCCTTAGCACCATATGCTTAATGGCTACAGCCGTCCAGCCTTTATTAAAGGCAAAAAGTGGTCCTTTAAAAGTTGGAAAGGCTCCTTTATTTGAGTTAGATGGAGCACTTGCGCACAAAACCAGAAGCGCGCGTTGCCATTGACTCGCCCCTTTCCTTTTCTTTCAGGAGCCTGAAGCGGCCACCGTCATCGCCTACCATAAGCTTTTCATCACCAGGCTTTGTTCTCTGTGAAAGTAATGCTGCGAATCAAAGAGATAACAATATTTCCATCAGCTTGGAGACCCTGGACAAGAGCCCTCGAGCTTTGGCAAAAATCAGGGCCGGTTATTCATCCTGTCACTGCGCACCTGTGGTCCCGCATTCAAAGTATACAAACCTGTCCCTATTAACATTAATTATTCACAAACAACACAAAGGCTGAAATAGAGCAGGTTGAAGTCTGTTTATGCCTCTTAAATGTTTTATTCCTCTGAAGATGTGCCCAAACCCCCTTTTTTCCTCTCGTTCGCCACCGAGTGCCCGTTTCTCTTTCAATCTTGAGTAGCTCTACAGTTGAGATTTTACAATCGCTGCATCTGCTACAGCTTGCAGATGAAAATATGACACAAAACGTGCTGAATGGATGATGTGTTGCCTCCCTGTAATGAAGGATCAGTGGCTGAGACAAAGGTGCAGACCTGCTGGAGTGCACGGCGGCGCTGAGGACACTCGGGGTGGTTCCTTCTGGAGAAAGCAACAGGTGATGGAAGGAAATCAGCCTTTGGGAGAAAGAACCCACACCAAATCCTCCTCCTGTCTCTTTGTGGAAAAATAGGAGACATAAATTTAATTGTCTTATCACGGCGCGCCTGGTAATTGGCTGCGGCTGAAGGAAAACAAACGCAGGGACGTGTTTGGCCTGCCCCGCGATGCGCTTTCAGCCCTGTGTCACATCTTTGAAAATGTCCTTTTTTAATGGCAAAAACGTCATGCTTTACAGTGACCACATTGTATCCCGAACAAAGGCGGATGGAACACTAAAGACGTGCAAAACAGTGCCAAAGCTGCCTGAAGACACTGCGTGGGCCTCTCTCTCTCTTCCTTTGCTTGCTTTTAGGCAGCTGCTGTGCAGGGACTGCGTCGCTTGGACGTGAAAAGAGACAAAGTTTGATCTACCAGGTGCATCTCCAAAGAGCGCAGCAGAGACGGAGCATCAGCGGGGAAAGAGGAGCCCGCACCGACCGGTGTAACTCACGCCCTTGACAGGTCTGGAAAAGCCAGCGTGCGTCATGGGAGACGGATCCAGACTGCTGGCATCTCAGCCTGTGCCAACCCAGCGTGGGCACCAGCAAACGCACGTTGAAGGCTGGTGTGTTTCACTGCTGCATCACAGGATCCGGACAGAGTCATGACTGTGAGTTGCTGCTTTTCTTTGAGAGGATTTGACGGATTTAAAGGCGGTGCGACCACTTGATTTCTGCTCAAATGTGTCAGTGAGGGCAGTCAGACTGAAGCATTACGTCCTCCCTGCTGGTATTGAGTCCAACACACACACACTGTGCACACACGGATTTACTTTCAGCCAAAGATGAAGACACACGTTCACAGCCTGTGGTGCGTAAAATGACTTTTCTCAGAAAGAGAAAGTCTGACTGATCTAATCAAATTATCCAGGTTATCATCATTTGACAGATGCTCACCAAATATTTGTCGTTTCATTTTCTTATTTCTAATGTGTGCGGCCGCCTACTTTGCACTCTGCACAATAGTGTTATAAAAGTAAAATAATGTGAAATAACATACTTTGAATTAAAAGTATAGTATATTTTTTGAATGGAAACGTTGACAAATTTAAAGAGAAATCTGTAATTTTTTTTTATCTTCAGTTTAATACAGAATTTTTAAGCAATACAATAGCTGATTTTACTAATAGATTAATGTCCTTAAACACGTACATGCGTGGAATAACATGCATTTAACGGATATTTTACAGTAGTAGCCTTTAATTTATTAGAATAAAATATAGAATACAATATAATAAAATAGAATACGATATAGAATAGAATAGAATATTCCTTTATTGATCCCCAGAGGGGAAATTCGCTTTTGCAGCAACATAATAATACAAGAGCAGAAAGTAGAAACAAAAATAAATATTAATTCATATCAAAGATGTAGAGCTGTAGGTCAAACATAGGCTACATTAGGAAAAAAAACTGACAAAACAGAGGAAAAAAAACCCAACAAAGTACAAATGCCAAGGAACTGAATGATTAAATTATTATGTTACAAATAAAACCAACACTGTAAAATCATATTTATGTTATTTGACTAACATTTCATGCAATATTTACTCAAAGGTGAAGAAAACTTGGTTCTGAAGCCTTTAAGGACAAACAAATATTGAAAGCACGTGTTTTTTTCCAGGCTGTAGAGCTAATTCCCACGATGCATGCCTTGCTCACTGAGTCCTGTGCAGCGTGTCGGTGGCCCATGCATGCACTCTGCGGCCTTTGAGGACGAATGGAAATAAAACTCTGTCACTGTCGCTCTTTTAAGCCGTGCCAAGTCTCCGAGCTGGAGTGACAAGATAGCCGAGGATATTTCAGCCTGTCGCTTCCGCTTGGCTGCGACCACACCAAAGGAGTGTCCGCATTAAGGCGTGGAGGTGCGGGGAAACCACAAAGCTGCTCCGCACTCACAGAGGAACCGGGGATCCTGCCAAAGACACGGAGCTGTTTTGACTTTCTAATGGCTGTAATGGGATTACATGCCCCTGTCGCGCTGGTAAAGAGAAGCGGACAACAGTAGAGAGGAATAGAGGAGGGGTACAATAAGTGGGGTGCCAAATAAGCTGATGATCGTATAAAAGCTTTAAAGACCTGGTTTAGGTGTGTCAAACCCAAGGGCGGCGGGCCAAATTAGGCCCGTCATGCAGGCTTCTACTCTCCCTGCAGGATTTTGCACGAAGTAAAATGTACAGCTGATATATTTATCATTAAGGAAAATGTTTATGACTGATTATTTTGACTAGTGGGAAGTGCATGTCACAATGCATTCATTTTTTAATTCTATTTACTGTCTTATTCCTGCACTGTCTTTCTTTGTATATACAGTTTACATCAGGCAAAAAGCAGGGCACACCCTGGACAGGACGTCAGTCTGTCACTGTAAATAAACATACAGACAGCAATTCACTGTAACCTCAGGGACTCCAATAAACCAAACATGCAAAGATAATTCAGTCGTTAGCAGAAACAAATATGAGAGGAGAAAAACAAAATAAATAAAGAACAGAAGCCATGTGGCATCGTTTAATTAAGCATATACACAAGTGAGCCCATGTGAGGAAAAATCATATTTAACATAATGCACAACCTGAAATTGCAACAAAATGCTTCGAGTAATATCTGTAATATAACTGTGTGAGATGTGGTCATTGAACATGGTCGTGCTGAGCTGACCCACTTCCGGTTCCTGCAGGGGGTTCTGGAGCAGCAATGTGTGCTACAGTTGTGCAGCAGCAGCACGGGGATGCATTCAGACACATGTTGGACGGATGCCTCCACCCCGGGAAAATGTCTCTCTGCAGCACCTGGCATCATTCAACAGCCCTCCCACCGCACTGCTGCACGCCTGTGTGCGCATTAGATACCTTCAGCTGTCCTGGCTGCCCACCGACCTCTCATTAACATCTCATTTGCATATTTATGGTACAATTTTGGGTCGTGGTTAACCGTGTTAACTCTTTCCTTTTGGATCCATGGGGGTTGATTTTAGTTTATTCTAATTGCCTCAGAGCGCATCCAATGAGTTCATGAAGCTGTCATTTTCATAAATACATATTTTATTATTAAAGGACAACAAAGACGGCGCTTTAAAACGTAGAGTTTTTATTTTATTATAAATATAAATCACTTGACACAGTGTAAAAGCCTCTCCTTGTATTGTATTTAAATTAAACATATATTATCATCATCATCAGTGTAAAAAAAAAATAAATAAATGATTGCAACTTGTTTGAATTACAAAAATAAAATTATCAACATGATAAAACCACAGACAACAGTGACTCCATATAAACCTGAGGGATGAGCTCACACACAGTGCTCAGAACATCCCGAAGTGTTAAACATCCACGACCCGCTGCGTGCGTGTCAGAGTCCATCACGGTGCGTGTTTCTAGGCCACCATGAGCCCGAGCGGAGGCTCGTTTTCAATGTCATTCAGCCCGCTTTTACTGTGCAGTTTTCGGGGGTCCTCCGGGGTCCAGACCTTTGCTGTGCGGATGGTGTTTTGCTCACGGAGCTGTTTCTCATCAGACCAGGACAGAGAGTGACCGGCCAGGGGGGGCAGACCATAGTCAGGGTCACTGGGGGACGGAGATCCTGCAAGCAGAGAATAAGACATTATTATTATTATTATTATTATTATTATTATTATTATTATTATTATTATTATTATTATTATACAAGATGTGTGTTGTGCAGAATGCAGTGTGCAATGAAAATGGTGCATATGTTATTATTATGTATATGAATGTTATTAATTACTATTATTTTTCTAATAAATATCGTTATTATTGTTCAGGTCGTGCTGATGTACTTACTCGTCCCCCGGTGGCAGATGATGACCTTCTTGGGCTGCGCGTGCGTCTCGCTGCCAGAGTTCCTGATGGGTAGGTCGGACTGGACGAGCTCAGCTAGGAAGTTGATGTAACCGATGGCGAGCCGCAGCGTGTCCACCTTGGAGAGCCGCTTCTCGTAGGGAAGGGTCGGGATGTGCGAGCGCAACCCCTCGAAAGCGTCATTGATGGACTGCATCCTCCGGCGCTCCCTCACGTTGGCCGCCTGACGCAGCTGCTGCATCTCCGGCTCAGAGCGCATCCTCCGCCTGCGCTTCAGCCCCCGCTGAGGGGACATGTCGGTGCCGTCCGCGCAGCCGTACGACAAGAACGACGAGGACGAGGAGAAGGACAAGTTTCCGGTGTCATAGTCTGCGTCTTTGCTGTAAAAGTCCTGGAAGTGCCGGCTGAGGAAGTCCGCGTCATCGTCCAAGAAGTCCTCCGCGTCCAAGTGTCCGTCCCCGGAGGAGTGGTCGGTGAAAAAGCCGTCCTCGTCAAAGTACGGAGGGGAGGAGAGAGAGTCCAGTGCGGAGAACGGATCCAACACGGTTTCCATGTTCATCACGTGGCTTTGAGGTTCAACACTTGGTTTAGCTGAGAGGCCACGCGAGGTGCATATATAGCGACATCCATAGTCGCGTGCCGTTTGCCAGGAGGGCCAACCAATCAGAGCTCTGTCCGCCAGGCGCGCCTTATTGTGGTGGAGCACGAAGTCCCGCCCACAAGCGGAGCTGACATCTCAACTGTGCTCTGACACCCGGAGCGCCCTGCAGCGTAAAAACCGTGCGTAAAAAGTGGAAATTAAGGGTTTGAGTGTCTTGAAATATTATCCATCAATTAAAACTTGAAAGAAAGTGTCCACCAGACATTAAACTCACCCTGCTGTGATTCACATGTGTATGAGGAAAAAGAGGCTCAATAAGTGAGATTTGAAAAAGTATGCATTAACACTGGAAAATCTAAATAAGACGGTGCTCGACACTTAATTTGGCTGGCCCTGCTGTAGTACAGAAAGGTAAAGCCTTCATGTTATGTTTATGGTTTTTTATTTATTTATTTATTTTAAATATAATGAAAACAAATTACCAATAAAAAAATAAAAAATAAAACAAAAAAGTGTCCAACAACATCATCCGGCTCATTACGCATTATGTTAACTGGTATTAAGGTGAGACGTCTGGTAATCCAAGCACCGAGACAATAATTGATATTTTACAGTTTTAAGATTATCAGCTTCTATATTTAGTTATATGAACTTGACTTGAACTTGTGGGGGAAAAACCCTAAAAACATATATTTTTAAAATAATTTATGACATATCACATTACTGCGCATGGACATTAAACCTATAAAATGTGATGCCCATTGCATTTTAAATTACATTTTATATCTGGAAAACAACTTTATTTGATGAAAAACACAATCAATACCAAAAATCAACATAAACTCTAACCTTCATCTGCAACTTAAATAACAGCCGCACAATACATTTAGCTTAAGCCTATCAAATTCCACACCTTTCAATTCATAATAAATGCAACTTTAGATGAAATAAAACAGCAAAAATCACTGATCTGACATATTGATAAATGTGCAGCATTAACCCTGCAATAAATGTAATAATTTAATGAGTGAACAATTCGTTTGGAAAGAGTACAATGTTATTAATCACTACATATCAATAAAATGTCCTATAATTACATATTTAGGCTATATGCACAAGTCAATGTGTTTATTTATTCATTTTCATTTTCTGAGCAAAAAAAAAAACATGTTTATTTTACAGCCATTAGGTTTTTTTTTTTGTTTTTTTTTTTTTATTATATTTATAGCTACATTTATTGAAGTGTATTATTTGGCGCTTATAGGAAAAGTAATAGTGGCTGATCTCTGTATATCATGTCGGCCGGTCATCCATAATAGGCAGTGATAAGCAGCAGTAGAGTGCACATAAATACGTGCACCAGTTGAAAGATTACTCCAGCACTTGTGCCAGCAGTGCACTTTAAACTGGGAGAAGTGATCGGTAAACAAAAGCCCAGCGGAGGGCCGCGGGGCGCGCGACTCAATGACACTTCATACGACAAATTAACGCACCCGGTAAAACCGACAGGAGACTGGCCACCGGCATTTAAGCACGCATCTATTCAGCCATTCAGCAGAAGTGCTCACTTTGTTCTGCAGGGGGACATCAGGCTGCGTGCGTGTACGTGCGTGTTCCAGCGGAGCGGCCGTGGGAAGACGGCCACTTGCGTCCCAACGCTACACGTCTCGGTATAAACGAGGCTTGTGTGCGCGACAATGAAGCTGTAGCTGACAGACAGTCTGTGCGCGGTGGACATGCTCAAAGCGCTGCAGCGCGCAGCAGGTGCGGGTCCGACCCCGCAGGGAGCCTCTACCTGCAGGTCACCAAGCCGCGGATCACCGAGCAAACAAGATGTTTAATGTGTTGCTTTCTGCTGCACAGAGGGCACTTGTTCTCAATCAATCAATCCTTGATTGTTCCGCACTTTTACACACGCACACACACACACACGCACACACACACACGCACACACACACGCGCGCGCACAAGTGTTTTAGAGCAAACACAAAGGGTTTAAAGAAACACACGGACAGAATCAAAGCAGCAACGTGAGGGGGGTTGTTTGGAAACAGATAAATAGTATAAAAATATATAAACACAATAGCACAAACAACCATCTCACTTCCCCAATTTTCTCCTTTTACGCACGGATTTTTGCGCAGTCATTAGTCAACACTTTTTTAAAAAATTGAATTGAATTTAACTGAATTGAATTTTTTTTTTTTTTTTTAACCAGATCCAACGCATACAATCAGATTTTCTTATAGATATTTACGGAACCTCAGGTGACAACAGATAACAGGGCTGTATAAGATTTATTTAAGACTTTGATGTGAAATTGCGTAAATTCAAGAGCACGTAAAATATTTTAAGTATACAATGTACAAAAACCCATTAAAACAAGCTTCTTTTTCCTCATCCCATACGCACGTACTTTCGAACAGTCCTTAAAAAAACATGGTAACTTCCATATAGGTTGACTTTATGTAGCTGCACGTTGAGCTTTAATAATGTAATATACCACAAATAATTAACAAAAAACAAAACAAAATAGCAGATAAAATGTAGATGAATCACTCTTCTCACGCTTGTCATTTTTCACTTTTACGCAGCCCTTTTGCGCAGTCATTCACCAAAAAAAATAAAAAATACAAATAAAACTGAACAAATATTGGATCCTATATCACTTACAAATGAATAGATTAATTAGACTTCAAATGATGCAAAGGAACCGTTAGAGCAGATATAAAACACATTTACGACTCTTCTCATGTCTCAGACTTTTACGCACCACCTATTGCGCAGTCCTTCTCCAAAACATGTGCGCAAACAGCTTTTGCATGTAAAAAGTGGCCCCCCTGCCTCATCAGTTACCCTTATTTCGCTGCTAAACCAGATGATGCTTCCAACCGGGCGGCTTTTTAACGCGCCGTGACCGCGCTGCACGCCGCCTCATTGTGAGCGAGCCGGGCTGCGCGAGTGCAGCAAGTGTTGAGGTTCCCATGCTCGGGCTCGGTCTGCAGCAGGACCCGGTGCATGCACTGGGGTCGCAGGTGCGTGTGCACAAACACAGAGTCTTTGACACGCACACGCACGCGCACTACACGACGTACTGGTGGGGTAATAGAAAAGTGACTGAATATATAAATCAAGACAACTTTGATCACATGGAAACATGTAAGATTCATGTCACAGAGTAATAATAATCATTCTGATCATTAATCAAAAGAAGAGAGGACAAAGAGTTTAGTTATAATTATGTTAGCTACCACAAACTGTACAGATTAGGTTGATAAAATAAGTTAAGATAAAATGACAATTGTTACGATATGGAGAAAAAGATTCGCAAATTTGTAATTAGATATATCAAAATAAGTTGAATAATCTTTGCATTAACAACAACAACTATATATATATATATATATATATATATATATATATATATATATATATATATATATATATATATATATATACATATTAGTCATGTTAAGATGTGCTGTAGTGAAAGTTTAAGCTACTACTCATCCACTGTTTTTAAAGAAGTAAAAATAAGAAGAGATCACATTCAAAAAAGTGGTTACAAGTTATTAAAAGTTAAAAATAATTTTCTTCCGCTTTAATAATTTGTGTTGCTCCGTTGATGATAAATGAAAATAAAAAAAAAATAAAAAAAACATAGTGACACCAAAAACCTTTGAAACTCCGAATAAGGTCTCCTAAACGTCGGGCACAACAACCTGGCAACATATAGCATCAGTTGCTTTGCATGTTACTGCTATAGTTAAGTTTAAATTACGTTACAAGTAAAAATCAATGAATGTAAATATACTGATAAGTATTTGTACTCCACACACTGCGTGATTCAGTTGGAGTTAGAGGTTTTTTGGGGGTTTGTTGGTTTAGGGGGTTATTTTGGATGTAATGATATTTATAAGGATTTTTTGGTGTTTTGGAGAATTTAAAGGTGTTGATCAAGGCTATTTTTGGGAGGAGGGGGAGGGGGTGTAATTTAAGAGTTTCTTGTGGGTGTTTTGGAAGGTTTTCTTGGAGAGTTTGAAGTTCTGAAGTGTTGTAGAGGTTATGGCTTTTTTGGAGATCAGGGGTGTTTTATCAGTGGGTTTTTTTTAGGGGTGGGGGGGTGGGGGTGGGGGTGTTTTTGGAGGTCGGATGGTAATGGAAAAAAAGGAAATGCAGAAAGTGAACAAATGTGTGGGATTAGAGCTGCAGCTAATCCTCAGTGGCTCTGTGGTAATCCCTGTAATCACTGACCGTCCATCTGCTGAAACAAATGAAAAGGATTTACTGAACTCTCCTTTAACTACTTGATTAGATTCATCATCTGAGTCACAGAGATGCTCTACTGCAGGACATGGGACTCAGGAACAATAATTAATACTGTATTTACATGTTCAAGGGAAGTGGTGTTTCATTTTGCTGTTTTATCTCACTTCTGCCACTAGAGGGCAGTAACTTGGTCTCCTTCAAAACGTCTTAATGACGAGGAAATAAGAAAAGTTACATTTGATATGGTTTTTAAAAAGGCTTTAGTATTAGATTGTTGGGATTTTTGTTATATATATATATATATATATATATATATATATATATACATATTAGTCATATTACATATATATACATGATATGTATATATATATATATATATATATATATATATATATATATATATATATAGTGTATTTTTCTTGTCAGTTCATACATTTCTCTGTTATTTTTGTGTATTTTTTGTCGTCTTGTGCAAATTTGGTGTGTTTCTGCTCACATTTTAGAATTCTTATTTGAGATTTTTGTGTATGTTTGTTCTTCTTTTGTGCATTTTTGTGTAATTTTTCTGTCATTTAGTGTATTTTTGTTGTCATTTTATAAATTTCTCTGTTATTTTTGGGTTTTATAGTTGTGTACGTGTGTGTGTGTGTGTGTGTGTGTGTGTGTGTGTGTGTGTGTGTGTGTGTGTGTGTGTGTGTGTGTGTGTGTGTGTGTGTGTGTGTGTGTGTGTGTGTGTTTCTTTTAATCAATTTCTTTGTTTACTTTGGGTGCCACACAAAATTAGACTGTGGGCAGCATGAGGCCATGTCTGAGCTCGAGGTGATAAAATGAGCACTATACATGTATATATGTAATTACTAGACATTTCAGGCCTGGCATGCATCATATTTTACACAAATTGTATAGGCTATCTAAAAAAATATTAAAACATAAAAGAGATTATTTTAAGAGATGATAAAAACAGTATAATACAGTATATTGGCCTGGACACATTTAGATTAAAACAGAATTCCTCTGGATTTCTGTTGAAAACTCATCAAAATGAAAAATCCTATTTATCCTATATATATTGTATATATACTGTAGTTCACATGAGAAACAATATATCAAATGTGCAAATATGAACATTTCTTGAGAATCTCTCATTACGTCAAATGGACATGTAAACCCACGCAGAGCCCTGAGAGAGAAGTTAAAGTACTCTTTATTATATTCATGGACTTGTTCAATTAGACAGTCTATAAAATCAGTGGATAAATAGGCACAGAACTGAAAAGACATGTTCTCCAACTCAGATACAGATTCATAATCATCATAGTATTATTACTGTGTGTGCATGCGCCGTGAAACAGTACTGTACAAACGCAGAGAGAGAGAGAGAGAGAGAGAGAGAGAGAGAGAGAGAGAGAATGTACAACAGAAGAATGAGCCGAGGAGGCCGAACCCAAGAGGACACACAGGACTCCGGAAGCACTTTGGACACACACACACACACACACACACACACACACACACACACACACACACACACACACACACACACACACACACACACACACACACAGTATCGTTTAATGCAGCCAATATGGAAGTAATAATAATCCTTAATAAGAACAAAAAAATAAAAAAAAATGCAAATAATAATAATAAGTCATTCTTTACATCATTTCTTTTCCACTTTATGTGTCATTTAAAGTTGTTCCTTCATCAATTTATTTTTTTAAAATTTGATGCTAAAGTGACAAATTGTACTCTGTAAAACAAAAACAAAATGTAATGAACGCATTGTACATTACATATCAGTGTACAAATAAACTCAATAATAAATACATAAATAAGTAAAATAACAACTAATAAAATGCATGACATTGTCATAGAAATATTGAAATATAAATAACATAAAGAACGTATTTTTTTGGGACAATCTAATGATAAATGTGTTTTATATACGCAGTTTTTAAATCACCTTTCACGTTTACATGCTAGTTGCAGGGAAAGTGCGCCCTCTGGTGGTACATTACTGTTAGTGTGCGATTTGCTAAACCTCTGAACTGCTTATAAAGCTGCATAAGCACATCACTCACATTTTTAACATGTAGGTGTATAATATCTAAATGTTGTTCTCTGGTAGGAATTTATTCACAAACAAATGTCCAAGGTAGAAATTGTTGCTCAAAAGTCTATCATTGACTCCACCAACACCAATGGGTTTGTTGTCAAACGGTCATGTGACTTGAACTTTGGAAACGTTTACTTCCGGTGATTTCTTGTGTTTCTTTACCAAACAAGACAGTGGTTCTCTTCATATCATTTTTGTCATGCTTTCTGTATTGTGTATTCTGTGGTAGCCAAAATATCAATATATTGTTTGGTTAAAAACAAGAAATGTCACTTTGGTTGAGTTTTTGGGGGTTGCACTAGCATAGGGGATGAGAACAACTTTTGGATGAATTTCAGCTACGTTTAAAAAAAAGTTATGTGGTTAAGCAGCTTGAAGTCATCTATTGTTTCCATTTTGGGCCTGTACTACGAAGCTGGATTTCCTCTTACCGCGCTAACTTCAAGGATTTATTCTGTGTGTGCTGTACTACGACGCGGAGTAAATCACCATGGTAACTTAGGCTGAACGGTTAACCTGGTCGGGACCAGGTTAAAGTTGATAGCTGGCGTTTCTGAGAAATCTTTGTTTAGGTATCATTCTTTTGAAATGCGAAAAAATACCTAACTATTCTTTTACTATGGTCTACTGCCAGTGGTCATTCATTTACATTCATGTATATAAGTCCCTCCTTCATCCTGGAGACCCCTATACAAATGGAAACGAGCGCCATGATTGCTCAGCCAATAGGCTCCAACTTCCTGTTTTTGAGACTGTCAATCAAACCGAATGAGGAACTGTGAAACAAGGCCGTGCGTCACAACAGCAAACACGTAAATATGATTTTGGCTCTTACCTGACCCATAGACCTATATCAATGTGACCTTGTTATGTTCCGCGATGCACGTGCAGAAAAGTAGAGGCGTGGCTTATGGTAAATTGGGAGAGGCAGTGGGAGGAGGAAGTGAGGCTGTTTAGGGCGGGACATCGAGACCAGGGGCGGATCTACCAGGGTGGCAAATGTCACCCGACAACAAAGCCTTGCCACCCCTCTATCTGAGAATCTAATGTGGAGTGATTCTATTGAACAGAAGAGGGCAGCATTACGCTTCTTTTAGTGTACAGCCTGCCAGAAACCATTAGAAGAAGAAGAAGCCTTGCCACCTAATTTGCTCCCCCGCGCATGGAACTATGCGGCCGCGGTCCACCGACCGGTAATGCCCCGCTTCCGCTTCCTGCCTGCGAAGCCAACGTTCAAAAACACCAACGAAGAAGATGTGGAAGTATCGCGAGAGCGGCACGTAAATGCGTTGTTTACATTGGCGCACGAGAGGAAAGAGGTAAAAACATAGCTGTCAACACTTACGCATTTGCTGTGAGCACACATTTCTATCACTCCAAAAAGAAAAAAAAAAAAGTCGTTCCAAAACGGAGTAACAGCCCCTCCCCTCCCTCCGTGACTGACGTCCCACTGCCTTCAGACATCGGTGAGTGCACAGGTTTTGCTCGTTTCAGTGTGTTAATTTACGCAAACATAAACAATATTTTGATGAAGCAATATTTTGTATGAGTCTTCCCTTAAAGACTGAAACGTAGCACAAGGACATGTGACTAGTTGTGGTCAGTGTGTGTTAAGAGCCACTGTGCAGTATACACGTGGCTGTTATTCATGTGAAATTGATTCAGTACAGTAGATACATTCAGAATTTCTTCAGTGACAGTTATTGTCATGTATCGTGGATTAATTTTCCTGCGATTTATTGATTATCGCGTGAAAAAAATTGCGATATATCGCATATACTGTATCACCCAGGCCTATAATTCAATATGCTTTATGTACGTCTGCTATATGTTGCCACCTCTAAAAAATTCCTGCCCCCCTCTTGCCACCCCATTGATTTTTTTTCTTGGTTCGCCCCTGATCGAGACGTTTCTCAGAAACTCCGGATATCAGCTTTAAGTGCTTGGATAAGATGTGAGCGTGTATAAAAGCTCCGCCTCCCGACCTATCAGTGACCTGCCGAAGAATAGACTGGGTTATTCTCTGTACATGTTGCTCCGTGGATCTGATCCGACAGCTGACAGGAGAGAAATAATGGATTGATGCAGTCCTTTCATTTACTGGATGACGTACATTGTGTAGGAAAGATATAGATCTTTATCTGATGGACGCTCCATCATTTGCCAGCTGATAAAACCTGCGTGTCTCTGACCCATGAGCCTCAGTCCTGTAACATAAAGCAGGCTCTATAAAATACAAAAAATGTCCACTTTATGATGTCGGCTGAGGTGTATGAATGCTCTATCAGAGCCACAGACTGCACCCAAAATGAGGCGTATACATGAATAGAAATACGTGAAGTAGAGTCAAGCTGATCAGTGTCCGTTCATTCTCTGATTAATTCATATTCTATAATCTCATACATTTACGCATTAACAGTCATCAAGTCTCTGCCTGCATTCCTGTCTCCCTGCTTTTGCTGCAGCAACGGTATTGTTTTTGGTCTGAATTGTGGATTTTAATTCTTCATATTTTTTTAAAGAATTATTCCTCATGGTGAGAAAGGTGCTCTGCACGTTTTCTCCGTGTTTTTGATTAGTCAGACGCTGTAATCTCCAACCCTTTAATCTTCGGTACGCATTCAGGTTGAAATCACCTGCTTAAGTGAACATATTTATAACCTGCTTCGCAGTACAGCTGCTCTGTGATGCAGAATGTTTGAATGAAGTGAAGCCCTCTAACGGATAGATATATTTATCCAGCTTTGTAATATAGGCCCATTGGCTGCTTCATTATAACATTGACCTGCTTTTGACTTTTCTGCTTCACAGCCACGCTTCACTTTTATCCAACAGCACCGTAAACACAGATTTATCAGATACACACAGAAAAAAAAACATCATCTGTCCCCTTACTGGCTTCCCGTTTTCATGCCTCTTTAGAGTTTTAGGATAAATACAAATGCAGCTTTTAGGTCTTTCTTTTTCACAGTTTTAAAACAAAATAAGGCAGAATTTGGCAGTATACGCATTGGTGGCACATTAGTTTGATTTCTGAGCATCAGCTGTGTCACAGTAACCACCTTTCATCCTGGTTAAAGCTCACAGGTTGGACATGTGTATGGTCACGGTAAAGGCGACCTTCCTGGCTTCCTCTAAAACCCAATCACTCACTACTCAGTGTCTGTCTGTGTTTTGTATCCCTGATGTTCTCAGATGCAACAGTAAAAAAAATGTCTTTATTTGAACTTGCAATAATCGAGGATAATGTGTGTCACTGGATGTTCAAAGGTCTACAGTTGCTTCAGTCGTCAGAGATTTCTATTTTACTTCAGGGGCCACACACTAGCAGTTTATGATGATTGTTCTGTTCATCAGCTCTGTAAAAAGCTGAAGGAGCAGAGAGAAAGTGAAATCTTGCAGGACAGCGGCCCTTGAGGACCTGGATTGCCCAGAGTGCATTTACATCGTGATTTATTAAAAATCATGTCTAACAATTGCATCCCTGACTACATGTCCAGTCAGTGCCTCATTCTGACAGAACGCCAGAGGTTGGTCTGGTTCTTCAACAGGCTCAGGTGCATCATAAACACCATCTCCTCCTGGTCTCTCCTCCTCAGATGAGGAAGAACAATGAACATTACTTATTTTGTAACTATTGGACATTTAGCCTTTTTATTTAAGATGTTTTCAAAATATCCACAATGTATTTGTTAATGTATATTTGTTTTGTATTTTTTGTGGCTCAGATGAGGGGTCATAGAATAAATTATGAATGGAAGTGGATGTTTACGTTGTTGTAGCCGTTGTCCCATTTAGAGCACTGGTAATCCGGATTTGGTAATCTTGAAAACTGTGTATCCGGATCAGGTTGATCAAATCCAATGTTGCTTTGAAAAACTGGCATAAAAGTAAGACAGAATTCCTGATCCTGGGTAGCACAAAAATAACATTTCCAAACCTGGATAATTTTGATCCAGATTAAATGTTTTGAACAACTGGCCCTTGGTGATTGAATGTTCTTGTGAGCCCTGGGTTTGACACATCTGGCTTGTGTTAAATACAGGAAGGCCCCCTTTAGAAATCTACAATAGAACATAGAAACATGTCCAAGCCATGAGCACAAACCAGCAGCTACTGTAAAAATAACATAATCTAGACGTGGAAATCAAACAAGTTATTACAAAGTTATTACTGACAGATTAAAGTTTGGGCTCTGGCCTGCGGACAACTTCTAAAAACACAGTAAGTTATAAAAAAGGAGGGGATGGAAATAAAGAAAAATGTTCCAAATATGTTCAGAAACTGTCATATAAGGACAAAAGAGAGATTGAAAGTAAAAAAAAAAAAAACAACACAGCTGAGGAAGGAAAATCTAAAGCCGACGTTTCTCATCAAATAGGTGAAAAGTTTGTTTTACAGTTTACCATCTGATGTAATCCACCAATAACACAGTCAATAAAAGTGAATTATAGAGATTTAGAGTTTAATAAAAACTATAATAGATAAATATATAAATACATATTGAATTTAATTAGATAAAGGAAAAAAAGTAATTATTTAAAAAATAATACAATGACAACTAGTTTAATTTAAGGCAACAGATTGAACTTAGGTGTTTTCTAACATTAATGTATAATTAAATGATTCTTAAAACATAAATGAGACAATGTACTTATTTATTTGATGACTATTATAATAATACATTATTTCAAACGATTTAAGGTACATTATTTTAAATAACAGTGCAGTCACACACATAAAGATGTGTTGAGAGAAAAAACAAACAAGTAGAAATATAACAACGTCATCGGTCAATGTTTGAGATTCGGAAGCAGAAACCAATAGAGGGACAGATTATCATATGCTCCTGCTGTTTCTCTCACACACACACACACACACACACACACACACACACACACACACACACACACACACACACACACCTCTGTGGGTGTTACGGCCCGTTCCCGTTTCACATGAACTATGGCTGTGGTCAGAGTAAAATCACAGAGGTAATCAGAGTTTGAACTCAAACACTACTACTCTTCACATACAGAGGAAATAAGAAACCCCTCCATCGTCCTCTCCGTCACCCACTCACACCTGTGACCCCCGATTGTCACTATAGGGGAAATGTCACTCGACTGTTGGTTTAAGGCAGTGATTCTTAACGTGTGACTGAACCAAACTAGCAAAGGCTAAAAATGTTTCTATTGTCAATTTTATAAACAAAAAAATAATTGAAAAAAATAGTGAACCTGAGAGAATCCAGAATATTACAGACGGGCATCATTCGCAAAGAATGATATGTGATAATAATGAGCAGCTGATGATGATCAATGCTTTTGTAAGAGGAACACTAAGGTTTTTGTGAAACTTGCTGTGCCAGGTTCCCTCTGACGCCCCCTAGTGGAAAAGCACATAAGACATGTTCACGGCCTCTATTTATACCTCTGCTGAGAACAAACACTCCCAGTTGCCTTTGGAGATGTCACAGGAGTTTTGTTCCGCTGCCATGACGACAGCATGCGTCCTTTGATGTGAGTAGGGATGGATTAAAAATGAAATTACGCCCTCCAGGTGAGCACGGATGTATACTCACAGCCTCTATTTATACCTCTGTTGAGAAGCTGTGACACCTTCAACACTAACCTGTTCACATCAAAGGACATGATAGTGGCAGAAAATTAAAGAAAATTCATAATTATTATAAATGGACTTGATTTATGGTAAATGCAAAAAAAAAAAAAAAAAAAAGCATTACAGTTACAAAAAAGCTATAAGACAACATAGATCTCCTGAATTTTCTCAATGTTTAAAACCTTATTTATAAAAATGATTCTTTATTACATTTAAAACATCTTATTTTGTTTTGTACATATAGCATTCTCACAAATACCTTTTAGTCACTAATTCATTTTATTGTACTTTATTAATTTTATTATTTTGACTGTTGTATTTTAAGTGTTAATTTAATTTATTTATTTAGGATAAATAAGACTACAATATGCTGTAAAAACAAAATTCACATTTACTTCATTTCAATTAATTTTGAATTTTTTCATTTTCATTTTTGCTGATTGTATTTATTTGATTTTATTGGTTGATGTAATTTATTAATCATAATCAGACTTTAAAAACCACATTCAGATATTTCTATAATTGTATTTTGTTAAGTGGACTTCATTGATTTAATTTTATTTTGTTGAATATATTTTATTTCAGCTTCTGGTGTGATTGTCTCATGTTTTGATCATAAACAAACGCGTAAAAAGGCGCTCTGAATCAGAAAGTCAGGAAACGTGACAATATAAACATCCAAATCCTTTTAAATAATGAATTATGCGCTGCTTTTTAAATAGGAGATGAATTAGCATTCCCCTGATGGCTTTTAAAGTGACACAAATGGCTCAAATAGCATCACAGTCTGCCTCTTCTGTGCAGAACTTATCATTGAAGCTGCTCAGAGGCGACTAAAAACCAAACTTAATTTTTAAATGATAGCCAGAATCTAAAAACACCTATGTGTTTGTAAAAAAGGACTCTAACCTCATCGGTATAGTGTGAGGACGGAGAGGAGGATGAAGGTTAAATCGTCATCATGGCATTTTCTCCTTCACGAGAAGCAAAGAAAGACAGACTGTCTTTATATTACAGCAGCCTGCAGGGCCGACACAGCCGTTTAACCTGAAGGAGTTCCCTGTAAGTTCTCCTGTGTTAGTGCGTGTAAACAGTGACATGTTTGACACAAGGTGCACATGTATGATTGTCCATCACCTCTAACGTGAACACGCCGCCACAACTGTCAGTCACATCGCCAGAGGCTGATACGCGCAAAGACGTTTGTGTGTTTGAACCATTTACACACAAAGGAATTGAACTGAGAGGTGGAGAAACCCTGATCTAGTTTCTACCAGTGATAGTTCATGACCTATAGCAGGGCCATCAGTCCACAGCTTTTAAACCAGTTCTGATGCTGAGGGACTTGTTTTAAATTTAAATTTAAATTTAGAGACATTCAGCACATGTCTAACCTCTAACATAGAGCGGACTGACAGATAGCAGGGCTGCAGAGTGATTAAAGTAAAAAAAATAAATAAAAAAAAGACTCATATGCAGACATGGAGCAATGAGGAGGAGCCGTGTATGTGAGGATATTTGTTGAAACTCAGAGGAATGACCATGTTGAACATGTTTGGCAGGTGGAAGACAGCGATGGCTTTGTCAGGAACACACACGTACATCAGGCTCCACTGCATATCCTCACTGTACGATCTGAGATACAACATCAGAATAGCGTTTTCCAGTCAGTTTGGATAGATTCATAAAGTGCAGTGTGAACGCAAACACAAGCAGTTAACATCATCAGCTGTTCTCGATTCTTTGCTATCCTGATGTGAAAGCAGCCTACGGGAGGACAATTGAGGACATACATGATGACAGTAGCTGGGTTTCCATTACCCTTGGAAATGCGCAAAATCTAAATAGCGCAATAAAATCTGGTGATGGAAACACCTGAATTTAAAAAAAACACTCAAATATCGCTAACAAGATTTTATTTTTTTAATGTGTCGCAAAAGAGCCATGGAAACACTTTTTCTGCAAACGCACATCACAGAACGTGACGTACCAGGTCACATGACCACTTCTCTCCGAGAAAACTCTCCGGGACATTTCTTAGCATTATACTTTAAAATTATTACCGCCACATTAGACGTGAAACAGGAATGTGGAGTGTTATAAGGAAGTTTCGCGGGATGAGATTTCACGGGAGTTACAAGGCTCCTGCCCAAAACAACCTTTAATGGAATCACGTTCAAAACGCAATTATTCTTCGTCGACATTTAGAAATATCGCTTTTATTTTGCGAAAATCTGTAATGGAAACACAGTTACAATAAGAAAGCTAAAGCTGTTTTGTTATTTCTGGCGTCAGTAATTAATGATCAGCTTTTACAACTACCAGGCTAATAAACAACACTCAGCAATAGACGTATACTTGGGTAGGTTATATAGCAATAATTGTATTTGGCAATTGAAATTTGTCAAATACATTGTAATTGTTGGAGTTCTTATTATTTTTTAATGTGTGACCTTGACCTTCACTCAAGGCAAAAAACAAAAATATATATATATATATATATATATATATATTTTTTTTTTTTTTTTTTCCCTACAACTTGGCCACAAATTGAGACACAGTGCTCAGACTGGTACCATTGAACAACATTCAGTGTGTGACCTTGACCTTTACTCAAGGTCATATTTACAGTCAAGGTCAGTGTTCTGTTTTTCCTGCATTATATAACTTGTCAACAAATGCAGATACAGGTTGACATTTTTACAGATTTTCAATTGCCAAATACGTATTCGCCTTAAGAATACAGGTCTTGCCTAGTTCAATATACTGTATAATGGTTAAATAGGTAATGATGTATACTGTATGTACGACTCCTGTCTGTGGTTTACTGCATTGCTGGGCCCGACTCCTCACTATGTGTTATCATGATTATTATTGAATGTGTTAATAATGATTATTTTGCGTCTCTTTGTCTTCAGCTTTTTGGTAGGCGGAGCTAAAATGACTCTTTTAATGTTGAGGTTGGTGACCTCCAGACCAGACTATTAAAAATGAAGATAGGAAGACTAAGAACTAAAAATATTATGAAAAAAATTAAATCCGTTTGAATGTGTTTGGGTGTATGAGTAAAACTGAAAGTTATTTATACACTATTTAAACTAATGAAAAATAAAAAAAAAGGCTTCGTATTGTGGGATTAAGGACTTAACTTCTTCACAAATGCTTGTGATTGTCCATCTCAACCCTGATGGATTAATCCTCTGCTGTGTATGTTTGACAGAAACGCTGCATTAACATGTCACATTTTAAATCCTGGTGTGGACAACCATACATTTCTGTGTGTGTGTGTGTGTGTGTGTGTGTGTGTGTGTGTGTGTGTGTGTGTGTGTGTGTGTGTGTGTGTGTGTGTGTGTGTGTGTGTGTGTGTGTGTGTGTGTGTGCGTGCACGTTTTCATAGCCGTGTTTGAGCCTCAGGGATGTAGATCTCGATGCTGTCGGCGCTCTCGGTGGCAGAGTTCTGTCTCACAGACGCCGTCCTCTTGGCGGCCATCAGGCGTTTGCGGGCGTCGTGCCGCTGTCTCTCGGAGCTCTCCAGCGAACGGTCTCTGACCAGGGGCGGGTGCAGGGGGCGGCCCTTTGGGGGCCGCTGGGGCACTGGAGGTGGGAGGCGGCGCTCCTGGTGGGAGAGGGTGGCAGGGGAGGGAAGAACATTTCAGGGGAATACACAAACAAACGTGTGTGTGTGTGTGTGTGCTATGAGGCCATCCCTAGTTCATGTGTGCTTCTACATATACACTCACTTTTCAGCTAATTACATTATGGCCACCTGTGTCATTATTAGGATGCTCCGATCAAACAAGATAAGATTCGTATTAGGGCTGTGCGATATGGACCAAAACGCATATCTCCATATTTGTTCTCAAAATGAAAATTCAAATAAAGTCTGACCAGAAAGACAATTCAGGGTTAAATTTGCTGATGCAAAATGCCACACAGGCACATTTATTAACAAACAGTTGCACAATATGTGCCACTTTTGCCTTTTTCTCCTCTAAGGGACAGCACGTGTGAGTGAGTTCTGTAGTGTGGCTTGTTTAGTGAAAGGTCTGGGTTAGGATGAACTCAGAAATCCATCTCACTGTGCTTTTTATGCTGTTCTGAGAAGTAGGGAAAGCAGCAACTCTTAAAACAAGTGTTTTAAAACAAAATAAGCTATAAAATAAAAACGATATAGGCGATATTGTAATTTTCTATATCGCCAAAACATCAAACTCAATATATCTTGAATCCAGCACTAATCCGTATCAACCATGTATTACTACCTTTGCGGGCTAATTTAAAACTTATAAATTACACTTAAAGTTGTTTTATGAGCTCAGATGTAGGGCTTGATACTACGTATATGTTCTCATACACAATATAGAATCAGAATATAGTTTTGGTAGTTTCCACCCTAACCCAGACTGTGTAGTTTGTTCACACTCCTGCTCCGAAACAAGCCACGCTACACTACTCACTCTCACGTTTTGTCCCTTAAAGAGACAGACTAAAACAGGTCACAAACCCTGGTCGGAGCACCCGTCCTATTTATTGCTACAATTTTCATGTGCTACAGGATCTAAAAATAAGTTCTTCATCTCCAGATAAAGTATTTGGCCTTCAGTTGCAGCTACGACACACAAAGCCACACACAGAGGCGGCAGCAGGGGGAATGGGGGGAGGGTTTGGAGGGAAAGCGTGGGTGAAAGGATGGAAAGACAGACACGATGGATCCACGAAGGCCTGCAGGGTCCAGGCCTGTGGTGCTGTTGGCATTGCAGTGATGTTGATTGATGTTGCGTGGCTGTTTTGCGAAGCACCTTCACTGTTAACACTAAAAAAAAACACACACAGACACAGACAGGAAAACAAAGCAATGAGAGCGAATGGAGAAGCTGCAGCAGTCATTGATCCCAAACACACACACTAACACACTGTAGCACTACCTGCTCATCAGTAGAGGGCGCCATACACCCAAAAAACTTAACTTGCTCTAGTATATGTATATATTATGTTTATTATGCAATATTAATAGCAAACACTGTAAGCTGTTTGCACGTGTTTTACTCTAATTTTAAATTATATTTAGCTTGATTTTATCCTCGCACATCCTTATGCATTTAATAAAATTATGAACTAATGTTTTCCAACCAACCATCCAATAATATTTAGATCTTTTTAACATAATGAGAGAGTGAATCTATTAAAATCTGTAAACAAAAAGCAATTTTGTGTTTTATATAATTTTACTATATATATATATATATATATATATATATATATATATATATATATTAATGATATACAATTATTTGAATCCAATATTTCACCTTTTCATATTTTTTTTAGTCAGTTTATTTTTATTATATTATTCACATGATAATATTCCAATTAATATTATTAATAACATAAATAAAAATGTAAGTCATATAAAAGACCTGCTCCTATGTTTCAGACATCTAAAGCAGTTTTTCTCAAATCTGAGCTAAAAAATGATCAAAAACTAACTTTGGGGTTGCCTGAAATTCTTGATATCAAAATGGGGCACTTAATACTGTTTCTTTCCACTTATTTACAAAATGAGCTTCTTTAAAATGTGTTATCACTTGTTCATTCCGTTATTATACCCTGTAGTTGTTTTTAAGTATTTTTCTAAGCAAAATGTAGTCGGACAAAGGGGGTACTTAGATTCATAAATAAGAAAAGGGGGTATTTGAGCCAAAAAGGTTTGAGAACCACTGACCTAAAGAATAAATCTTGTTCTGTTAAAGTTGAATTACTTGGTGTACAAACACGAGTTACATTAACATGTAGAAGTTTAACTGGAAACATGACAAACGTCTCCTCCTCGGGCTTTCTAGAGCAGTCTGTTTCTAATATCAACTAATTGGAAAAGAATTATGTGCTGTTTGTAGATACTGAATTACACTGCTGCACCCTTGTAAACATTATGACAGGAACAATGCATGGAGCACCAGTTTAATGGGAGGTCAGCAGATCAATGTGCACGGACACACAGATGAGCATCTGATCTCAAGTGATAAAATAATCACTCTTAAGTCCTCATTAATTCTGCAAAGGTGGATTTTAAATGAAAACTACAGGGAAGTGCATGAGATGTGGCTTAAAATGACAAACCAATACAAAGAGGAGGCTTTTATGTCAGCAAAATGATACAAAGGCAACAGCAGCATGAGAGGAAGTAATGTGAGTGTAGTTACTTGTCAGATTAAAGATCAAGGATTTAATTCCCGTTTCCCTGCGTGACTGTATTTTGTATGTTCACCCTGAGTGAAAGTTTTCTTCAGGTATTCTGATTCATCAAACAGAAAGGTTAACCAGGAGTGTGCAAACTAAAGCATGCTGTCTGATTTTCTGCCTCTGTACATCTGTAGTTGTCATTTTTAGCTCCTTGTAGGAACTGAGGAAATCCCCCAAAAAGCAAGAATGAAGAAGCTTTGAAGGAAAAAGACAATTTAACCGGGTTTTACCAAGAGACTGAGTCTAAAAAAAGTGGGTAGTGAGGTTGTATTAAAATCTGATTTTAAGCAGTGATTTTGCTCCTTATATTTCATTATTAGATAACAGTTGTTTGTTTCCACCTGTGTCTGCTTTAATGAGAACTGCAGGAGGCCGATGACTACTGTAAAGATGAGCTGAAGTCTGTGATTTCAAATACTTCCGAGCAGCTGTGAAAATGTATTCACACTGAAATCGTAGTCCAATTAAAAATGAAAGGAAACCATTGTTTCTCTGTGTGTGTGTGTGTGTGTGTGTGTGTGTGTGTGTGTGTGTGTGTACCATTCTCTCCGGGGGATCCGGCACTCTCCAGTTGTTGGCTCTGAGTTGGTGAAGCTCATCGAACTTGAGGCTGATGTTCTCAATGGACAGTTGAAGCATGTCCCAGAACGCAGCCAGATCGGAGGCTACAGGACGAGGATGGGCGTTCGGGTTCTGCGCAGCACAGACAAGTCAAACAGATCAAAGGGAAAGTTTTAGATATCAAAGTATGACAGTGGGGCCTCCATAAACACCTGAAAACGTAAAACCAGACCAGAAACACAGAGCTGATGAACAATGAAAGAGCATGTGCTAAAAAATAGTCATATAAATAAGGACAATTTGAATTAAATATTGCAAAATAATTTTAAGGAGCAAATCCTAATAGCAGAGATACATGATGGATGGAGAGAAAAGGTAGGTAGACATTAGGAAGATTTGATACACTGTGCTTTTCAGGCTTTAGCTCCAGTAAATGTAAACACTGAGAAGGTGGTCTTCAACCAACTGAGTCAATTCTTAACATTCAACAAAATATTTGATAAATTTCAGTCAAGCTTTCGTTCTCATCACAGCACTGAAACAGCTCTGATCAAAGTGATCAATGACATAAGGTTGAACACTGTTTCAAGAAAAGTATTTGTTCTCATTCTATTGGATCTAAGTGCTGCATTTAACACTGTGGACCTTACAATTCTGTTGCACAGACTGAAAACATGGGTTGGACTAAATGGAAGAGTAATGCAATGGTTTAAATCCTACTTGGAGGAGCAAAGTTATTTTGTCAGCATTGGAAACTTTGAATCTGACAAAACAACAACCTGTGGGGTTCCTCACGGCTCTGTTCTTGGACCCCTTCTGTTTTGCCTTTATACGTTTCCTTTAGGACAAATTCCACATAACTGTAAGGTTGATTATCAGAGCTATGCAGATGACACAGAACTATATCTATCACTGAACCCAGATGACTATGCTCCCATTGAGGTGTTGTGTGACTGCTAAGAAAAAGTAAACTGCTGGATGAGTGAAAACCTCCTTCAACTTAACTCTGACAAGATGGAGGTGATTGTCTTTGGTAACAAGGAAAAGAGGACAGCTGTCTAGAATCTCTATCTTCTAAAAGCTAAAGACCAAGTCAAAAACCTTGGTGTTCTGATTGACTCAGATCTTGCATTCATCAGTCAGATCAAATCTATTACAAAGACTACCTTCTACCACCTAAAGAACATCTCCAGAGTGAAAAGTTTAATGACTCAGAAAGATCAGGAGAAACTGGTCCATGCTTTTATCTCCAGCAGACTGGACTATTGTAATGGTCTTCTGACAGGAATCCCCCAAAAGAGCATCAAACAGCTACAGCTGGTTCAGAACGCTGCAGCTCGGGTCTTAACCAGAACAAAGAGGTCAGAACACATTACTCCAGTTTTAAAGGCTTAACACGATTTTCTGTTAAACTTTTTGATCATGTGAAGTAGGGGTGTGCCAAAATATCAATAGGACAGTATATTGTGAGGTTTCATCTTGCGGTACGTTATCGATTCAAATATCAATTTTTTTTTTATTTTAATTTTTTTGTATTGCAACATACATACATACATAACAAAAACTATATATATATATATATATACAGTATAGATATATATACAGTATATACATGATACACAGAAATAATGCAGTACATACACGGTACAATGAGATAATAGATGAGGAGTTAATATTTATAAATTTACAGAACCGTTGTATCGTGATAATATTGTTATTGTGGGCAAAAATATTGCGATGTATTATATTGTGAGGTACCAGGTGATACCCAGCCCTAACGTAAAGCATATTGAATTCCCTTGTGTATGAAATGCGCCATACACAAGATGCTCCCAGCTTTGTGGGAACAGTTTGGGTGAGTCTGAAATACTTTTTGGCTCTGAATGAGGTTGTGCTGAAGAACATGACACCAGTGAAACACTTTTAGAGTATCATAGGAGAATAAAATCCAACATTGGGTTAAACAATTCCCCTCCTGACCTTCAGGGACAGATACAGACTCACCAGGTTTTCTTCACACAGTTCTCTGAACTGTTGAAACTTCTGTGCAATCAGATGTTGAGCACTTCCCACAGCATTCCTCATCTTCCCCACAACTATGAGTAGAGATCAAAGTATTGTTACCCAGGATTGGCTGAAGTTAAAAACACCAAGAGGACCCGCTGGGTGGCACAGGCACAAATGTTTATTCTTACTGTCATCGGGAAGGTCGTTTTCCTGCTGGTCGAGCGCCATCTGTTGACACCAGCCCTCCATGCGGTCTGTCTCTGCCTGCAGCAGCTTTAGAAACCAGTGGCCGTCTCTGGGACAGACGGATCGCTGCACCACCTGAGATTCATACAAGCTGATTATAACAAGGCAGGGAGAAAAATCAGTACTGTTCTGATTTAAAATCTAAATACACCGAGGAATATCCTTTTGTTAACTTCCAAAACTCTTCATGATCAAGCACCTATATATATCTTAAAGCTGATATCCGGAGTTTCTGAGAAATCTATGTTTATGTAGGATTCTTTTCAAATGCGAAAGAATACCTAACTCGTCTTTTACTATGGTCTACTGCCGGTGATCATTTATATACATTAATGTATATAAGTCCCACCTTCATCTTATAGACCCTTATAAAAATGCAAGAAAGCGCTGACTTCGCCCAGCCAATAAGCTTCGACTTCCTGGAGCGAGCCACTGATCAAAGTGAATGCGCGTACACCGTCACAACAACAAACAGGTATGACTGAGCAGCGTCATGGAGGAGCGCTCCGAAACTCCAGTTACCCATTCCACGATTGCCAACATATAAAGCTTCTACTAAAAAAGAAAAGAAAAGTCCGGGAACAAAGCTTGTGGATAAACGTCTTTGTGACCACAACAGAATTTATCTCGGAGCTGCTATTCAAAGGTGGAGGGATTTTCTGCTTTTAAAAGGATTCCGAACAGACCAGGATTTGAGGACATTTCTCATGGACAGGTAATAAACATGTTTTAATCAAAAGTTATGGCACTCTCACAATGAATGTGTAGTTATGGGACTTTATGTTTCACAATGCGCGTGCACAAAAGTAGAGGTGTAGCTTCTGGTTGATTGGCAGAGGCAGAGGAGGAATTCGAGCTGTTGAGGGCGGGACATCAAGACGTTATCTCAGAAACTCTGGATAGCAGCTTTCAAGACTTGTTAATGTTTTAATATTTTTATTTTCACATTTTATGTCGAGCGAATATCCATCCATAATGCAGCCGCACAGCAAACACTGGATCTTTAAATACCTCCAGAATAGACGAGCTGTTGAAGTTGGCCTCCAGTGAGTCGTCCGTCACGCTGTCTATCCAGGGGTCCGGAGGCGGGAGGATTGACGGGTCAAAGCCCACGTCATCATAGTCGTCCGAGGCACAGGCGTGGTAGTGGTTTCCTGAGCCCTGGATGCTGACAGTGGAAGCTGTGGCATCCCGGGAATACCGCGGAGAGAGGGCTCCAGACAGGAACTCCATGGTAATCCCTGGGGAGTCCAGAGGCGTGTCCAGCAGATCCGGCATGTCCATATCTGCCTGTAGGGAATAATGGAAATAAACTCTGTTCAGTGTTTTAAAGTCATTTCAATGATTTAAAAAAAAAAAATGTTCTTTTTAATGAGAGACGGAGCACTATTTCTCATTGAACTATTATTGAAAACATTGTTTACCAAATGTTAAAAACAAAAGCTAAAGTATCACCAACTTATCTTAATTACCAAGGTTTCCTAATTGGCTCCCAAACAACTTAAACAGCCTGTCATTGGTTAATTAATAACTAAATAACACATTTTATTAACAAAAATAATAAAAACAAAAGTCAAGCTTGCATTTAATAAACTTGAAAAACTTTATTAAGTGCAACAAAACAAGCTAAGATACTGTTTGAAGTCAGAAAGCCCTTAAACTTTAAATGCAGAGATGGCTACAGAAAACAAATCCTTAACAGGATATTTTAATACCGATACTTGTATGAATAACAATAATCAAATATAATTTAAAAAAAATACAAATAACCTAATTAATAAAATGTACTCTTGTAAAAGTTCACCTTCTTTGCTTAAATAATAAAAGAAAATGTTCAAAAATGTGTATTATTAGCCTTTACACTTGTATTTTAGCGTACAACGTTAAACAATTTGGTATTTTTGTGTCCTATATTATTTTTCTGTGAAAATGCAACCCTGTTTTGCTGACCCGTCGGGTATTTTGTGCTAGATAACCTTTCAAAAAACTTCACCACACAGAGACTCATCTGTAATACATTAATATCTTAAACTTTAGTCTTCATATAGAATACACCCAACCTGGCAATGCAGCATGTGAAAGAGAACTAATTCATTTACTGCTTTTTCATGCATTTTGTTTCATGATCAACATTTGTGCAAATAAAAAGCAAAAGTTTAGAAAAAAAATCAATGGCCCTAGATATTTCTTAATGATAGTTAACATACCGGAGGAGTTTATGGCCCACATAAGTTTCCAGAACTAATTAAAAAAACTACATTTTTTTTTTGTTAAATCATGTAAATATAATTGTCTCTTAACTGGACGGAACATACCTGTACAGCTGTAGTTACACTGTTGGAGCGCTGAAACCGACGATACCTGACAACAGACATGCAAACAACAATAAATACATGCTCCGTCAGAGAATAGTCAGTGTGCACACAGGACACACAATCACAGACACATGGACAGACAGACAATTACTATCACCCTCTCTCATCCTCCACTTGTATCCCCACAGAGGTGAACTTGGATGGATCTTCTGGATCTGGAAGCTCCTCGGGTCCGTCTACCTGTAGGACACACAGAGGATGTGAAACCACCACCATCTGATAGTGAGACACTTCTAATAACCTGTTTATGTGAATACATCTAAGAGATCTATATATGACAGTCGGCCAGAATATTAGTTATAGGATCATGATGGTCTGCTTTCGTCTGTTGTCCTTAAAGTTGATAAAAAAAATAGACAAACCAAATAATAACTATAGGTGGGTCTGCAACTTGCGGCTCTTGAGCCATTTGTGGGTCGGTAGCTCTTCTGCTGAGGCTCCATCACTGATGAAACATGTAAGCAGTCCCTGTGTTTGTTTGGTAAACTTTCATGAATCGCTGCAACTTTCTCGCACATGTCCAACCACTGTGTCCGTCTCACCATGTTCGTCATCCGACTCATCGGTTGTGGTTGAACACAGTGATGAACGTTTCGACAGAAACCTCAGCACTGAAAGAGGACGTCATCTTACTTACTGCATGTCAAAGATGGAACTGAGCAGGAGAGTTCATCTTACATCAAATACAGAATCTTTGGAGACTACAGTGAAACCACTGGTAATGAGTATTGACAGATCAACACCGGGATCATTCTGAGACACACTCTGTAATACTATGGTGAAACACAAGTAAAACTGTTTTTGAGTGATGTTTTAAATGAACTGGTGAGCCACAGTTGACTGAGTTTGAGTATTAGCCTAATGTGAGCAGAGGTCAGTCATTAGTTAAAATGGACACTAGTTTCGGCAAAACACCAGTAAACCTCTGACCTACTCATCGTGATTCAGCAGTTATTCCTCAGTAAATCTAATATAATTTTTCATTTTCCATTCATGTGTTTATTTAAAGGGTTAATTACACAGTGCAATTTTCTATTTACAGTTTCATTTACATCAGTGGTCTCGTACCCCTTCATACATTTAACCTAAAGCCATGTACCCCCTACTCCTGCAGAGTTAAAAACACAATATTGTAATGTCATATACAATGTAGCCCTACAGTGAAATTTGTCTCTGAATTCTACCTATCCTGTTGAGGAATACTATATAATAACATAATCATAATAAAACATCTTATTTTGATTTTTCACTCATTTTACTTAATTAATTAGCCTAATGTCATTTTCAGTGCAAAAAAATTGTATTTTATTTTGGGGAAAAAAATCTACCAAAAATTTGTTGATGGAAAATATAGCAGTAATACAACACAATCATTGCCTAGAAACTGTGAAACACAACTCAGTACAATTTGAATGGGAAGGTTGAGGTTGAGAGGATGCACATCACTCTGTAATGCCTGGCTGAATTTAAGAGAGTCTGAGTCTTTAAGCGTGTTTTTTTTTTTTTTTCAAGTTTGTCAAAGTTGAAAATCCACTTTCACACGTGGTAGCAAAGGGCATCGAGCATATTTGGCTAGAGCAAAGCATTGTAGCTGTTGCCATATTTTCACTTTTTTGATGAGATGAGAGTTTTACTGTCATGTCAAGTTGGCAGCCTTACAGAGACCAATGTGTAATTTGTGGCAAAGCATGCAGGCTCCTGACTGCTGCCCTATTATATTCTAGTTTCCAATCTTGTCACTTTAATTTTTTTCCCACTGCATACCTCGCTTTGGGAACCTAGGATCTACAGTACATAGTGCAATTACTTTTTATTGTGTAATTATTTTTATCTTCATTTTATTACTGTATTTTTGAAGTCTCACGTGATGACAGTGTAAGAAAGTTGTAGCTGCATTTGTTATTTTAGGCTTCAGTGAATCATGGTGAGGCTTTACAACCACCAGGCTGATCAACAGCACCCAGCAACACAAGTCATTATTATGATTAATATCATTACCATTATGATAGAGTGGAAATTAACCAGAGTTTTTCCATGTTTGTACGCACACACTTGGCCAAACAAAGCTGTGTCTGATTGAGCGATACCTGAATGCCGATGGAGAGACATTTGCCCTTCCTGAGTGCTTTTTTCCTGTACTCGTCCCGGTGGTCTTCCACACTCGGCCCTCTGCTCAGGTCTGAGGTGAGCGGGCTGCCGACCATCATGGCACTGTTATTGACGTGCTGACTGGCTGGTCCATGTATCTTCAGGGTAATTATGACAAGATATAAAGTGAATCTATCTGATGTTTTCTAATTAAAAGATGCTGGTGATAAAAATAAAGCAGAAACCTGAGCGTTAGCTGCTTCTATGGCTGCTGTCAAGGCCTTCATGCTGTCGATGCTCTCTGTTGAGTTACTGAGCCCTGATTGGATGGTCATGTCTCCTCTGGGTCCCTCCTCCTCCATGTATGCATCCTGGTTGGAGGATAGCGTGTAATTTGTCCAAAAGCATCATTGTATGTCATTAAAAAAATCACCAATAGCTCGTCCTTGCAACAGCAACACTTTAACTGACTTAATAACATTACATTAAATGCGATTAGGGGATTGTTGTGCTATAAAAGAAGGAATCAAGGCTGTATTTCAAGGTTCAAGGTTCAAGGTTCATAGTTTTTTATTGCAATTTTTCAGTATTTCCATAAAAAACAAATTTTGTTCCTCAGGGCCAGCAGCATACAAGAGAAATATTAATGGAAACATAATACTATATAAACATAATAAGATAAATAAATAATAAAGGGAGTACTAACAATACACACAAGTACAGAAATAAAAAGAAAAGATAGATATTGATACTTCAGTTGATAGTTAAATACATTTACTAGTTCATCTTATATACAATACATTACAATAAGGAGCGTTTACATCAAAACCACATACAGTATATATGAATAATTATTTACCTTGTTAAAATATGAATATGACATCATTAACTGAAATAAGCCACAATGACAATACAAAACTTGGTCCCTCTTTCAGGAACTCTGAACTGTGCATGTACTTTTATTTTGAAGGAGATTTACTGATGCAGCAGGGTATTATCACTTCAGACCTCTGATTAGAGGTGATAATAATGTGGTATTTAATTTGTTTAATCAAGTTCATTTGTATCTAGGTGATTTTTGTGCTTTACCTGTGCTGACTCGGTGCTACTCTGGGCTGTGATGGAGATGTATGGTTTGGAGGCGGTGGAGCAGGTGGAGGTGCGGGGGGGCACAGGTGGCGGTGTCTTCTTATAGGTGGTGATGCACGATGAAACTGTAGCCGACACAGAGGAAAGAAGTATTAGGATCATTGATGAACAATATTGTGATCTGCTAAAGCAATAGACCCATTTTCAATGTCAATTATGCGGCGCAGAAACCATGTTGTTTACGTATATGTGACGCTTGAAAAATTGAAAAATGACAATGAATGAACCACTGTTAAGGCCAAAAGATAGTTCAAACTATGTAGAAAGCTTGTCACCTGAGGACACGGTCACTTATTTAAAGCAACACTGATAACTGTTGGCCACTAGGGGCGCTAGACCTGTAACTTTCACATCAAGCTCCCCTAGTGGCCACAAGCGCTGCAGCACTGTCGCAAAAATCAACAAACAGTCAGTCGGACCAGCCTCCCTTGTCTTTTGATTGTGTATGCAGACAGTAGTTGACCTGTTGGTTGAAGAGAGATCATCGACTCACTATTAAAGAACAGCAAAGTTAGTTTTATGTAAGTTTGCGCGAAATACCTGAAAGTGCGTTCACACCGAACGTGACTGAAGTGATTGAAGCGATTAGATTATATTCAAATCAATGTAAATGACGCAACCTCAAGTTATCCCCCCTCAAGCGACGTGACTTGCGTGATTTGAGCGACTAGGTCAAGCGCGACATCGTCGCTCAAAGTTGATAAATTTGAACTTTTTAAGAAACTTCAAGCGGCAACTCTCCCGTCTTTCACTGTCTGTAGTGCAGACGGCTGCAGCGGTAAACTATACAGCTGTACTACACTTACTCAATTTATTGGGGGAAAAATTAAAGCAATTCAGTTCTTGAATAAGTCTACATTCTGAGTGAACTCATTATTTAGTAACTTCAGTAAGTTCATAATTTAAAACGTAAAAGCGGAGCTGTCTATGATAAGTGCTGTAAACATACGGCCTGAGAAGAAGGAAAAGAAGTGATCAGACCTCTCTGTCTCTGTCATCGCTTCTACACACACACACACAGTGTTCCCTGGTCATCGCGTCACTGGAGCGATAAAGTGATGGAGTGACCAAAAAGCACCACTATGTTCAAGCGACTCATCAGGGGCGATTGAAGTGCCTCCTCAGAAACAGTTTTTAAATATTTTGCTTGTCTCGGCCATGACCAGGAGTCAGTCAGGTGGAAAAATAGTAGCTAAAGCTTTAGCTCCATGAGTATATCAGAGCCTGTGGTCACGTGACTGCCGTAAAGTGAAATGTTCTCCAGGCATTCTCCAGGTCACATGATCTGGCCAACGACGGCCCGTCTTCTCCAAACTTACATGGGCGGTATTTCAAGAGGAAAGCTCCGCTCGGAGCATTGATATACTGTGAAGCGCTGTATAGGCCTGAGGAATCAGTTAAAATAACTCATACGGGTCAACTTTTTAGGTCAAAAAGTCTGCGGTGTGCCTTTAAGGAAACTCACTTTAAGTATCGGTGAACAATTGAGAGACAGATGCAGCATTCCCGAAAACGAGGGGTTATCCGATGCGCGCTCCTGGCACGATGTTCAATGGCCAAACATTTATACATATCTGATAGAAAAACCCAGTGTATAAACAAAAGAAAACCTAAAAGCATGAAGTTTATAACTACTTGTTATGAACGGGCAGGTAGGCGGGCTGCTGTACTGCTGTCAACGAAGGTTTTTGTGTAATTTCCGCATATTCTGATCAGTTTCAACGGATGAGTTTCCATCTCTACATTAAGTCTCCTCACTGTCCCACGTCTGCACATCAGTCCATTTACAGCTTTTTATGGTCACTTTTTACTGGATCCAGACGGAGATAGCGCTCCGTCCGCTCCCGTGCACCATCGCCTCAGCAGCAATTACGTCGGTATGTTGTAAAATTTAAGTTCTGGATTGTTGGTACTCCTATTTGTGCAATCAACAACACAACACGATGGCATTGTGTTGTTTTTATAGAAAAACAAAAGTGTGTTAGTACAATGCAGTTCTTCAGCTGTTTTGCACCGGGCCTGCGTGCACATGCCCCTTATTTAGTATGCATACGTCACACAAAATCGGTCTATTGGAAGAGCCAAGTCTACCTAATTACATAGCCCCTTTGACGCTGCTCAGCCATCGCTGCTAAGTGCTAAGCTAACCCTAATATTTGGGACTGGTTGCTGCTATGGAGTTCCTTCAGATTCTCAGAGCAAGACAACACATTTTGGCAAAGAGTTAAATAAGGATTTCAAAAACCTGATACCTGACAACGTTGCTGTCGTGTGTGCGTGTGTGTGTGTGTGTTCTGTCTCTTCAGTCGTCCTTTTGTCGTGCATTAGGTAGTGTGTGTGCAGCAGCGTGGGCGATCCCTGCCTGATTCTGTCTGACTGTTTGAGTTTTTTTCATTCTATTTCAGATCACAGTGTGTGCTGCAGGCGGCCTTTTCAACCCGTAGCGTGTGTTTTACCTGCTGCTTTCAGCTCCATCATCACAGCTATTCAAAGACACACGTTTGGACTAAAGCTGCTGCCATCAGGGTTTAAAAATCCGTTCAGATGACGGATTAAGAAAAAATTAGGCCTACATAATTATTCATGAAGCCATATTATTAATTGAAGTATTCTACTCAGCATTCATTCATCTTCCGACCTGCTTCTTTCGGTTCAGGGTGGCGGGGGTCTACCGGAGCCTATCAACAGGCGCTAAGCAAGGGTACACCATGTAGCGAGCACCAGTTCATTCCATAAGAAACTCTAGACAACATTGTTTACACGTGTTAATATGATGAGAAGTTCAGAAAGTATCATGATTGACCATATTTTTTTTGGATGTTTCTAAAAGTGTTGCATTAAACAAGCACCAAAAGATTTCTGGTGGCTTAAACAAGACTGGCATGATGTGTCAAAGGGGTTGGGGGAGAGGAGGACCCCAATGTAAGAGATAAAGGAGGATTAGGATGACATTAAAGGAGTGAAAAACATTTCTTTTTTTTCTTTCTTGTCTGCATCTGCTACTGAAGATTAACACTGTGTGGTGACAGCTATACATGTATTATTTCTAAAAAAAAAACAATTTATTTATTTTGTTGCTTAGTTGTGACCAACACCAGCCCTAAACTAAACTTTATTATGAGGGAATGATATAAAAATAGAGGGCAGTGTTACACCCTAGTGAGGGGGAGGAGAATAAGTGACAAGAAGTTAGGGTGGGACATTAAAAATGATTTAGATCTAAGCTATTTTGGCTGTGCCGTGCCAGTCTACTGATATATGTAGAGTAATTAAATAGGGTGAGCTCTCATGCTGCTTAGGAATAATGAAGGTGACTGTGAACAGAGGGAAAGGGTGGGTGCTTGCACCTGTTATAGAATTATTAGTTGAGAACAACTTGTCTAAAGTTAAACCCAAACATAAGCTTTCCCAATGCACAAGGCATGCCAGTGTATCTACTACGATGTGCGTGCCATATTGTTGTAAACCATGGAGCCACCGCGAACCTGTGAGAACAGCCAAGCAGGCGAGTCACACCCCCAGCACCTGGGAGCATCAGCTGAGCTCCCCAGAGAGCCCCAAGCCACCTGTAATGTTGCCTCTCAAGCAATAATCACTTTACATTGTCTTTTTTTTACCGTCTTTTCTCATTCATAGCTGCACCCAGGCTGCACAGAGAGCTCCTACACACAACCTGCTGCAGCTACAGTGCATAAACTAAGCGAAAATCTTTAAGAAATATAATTTTCAATCTGTGAACATCAGCTAAGAGGGGATGTTTTGCTTGGACACTAAAGGCTGATGTAGCTGAGCCACACACACACTGCACCGTGCTCTATTACGATCCCTCTAAAAGATGTTTAAAAACCTGTTAATGTAGGTGAACACTAGCATTGTGTCTGCAATGTAAAACCCCTTCTTCCATGGAGCAAAGTTTGTTTATCTCTTCCCAAAGCTGCGCTTTAGCTTTGCCAAAATATGGGCCTAAACCTACCGACAGCATTGGGAATTAAACCAAACAATTTATTAACACAAGAACAAACAAATAAGATCCAACTCAATATACAAGGCCAAAAGCAATGGAAAGGCAAATTCAGAGAGACTCACTGGGGCTTATTACAATGGCCCTTGAAACTACATCACAGTGACTTATTACTGTGTGCCACCCAACCAACTAACAGGGCAGCAAGATGCAGAGAGTTTTATAAATAAATATTGACTAAAATACTAATAACATTATTAAAATATCTATTAATTATGTAGCTAATAAATATGACGAGCAAAATATTGTTGAACTATGTATTTGTAAAATATGATGACAATGATATTTATTCGTTCTGCCAAAGAGGTCATATTTTCACCTGCTTGTGTTTGTTTGCTTGTCTGTTAGCAAGATTACGCCAAAGCTACTTAATGGAGTTTCACCAAAGATAGAACTTGTGCCATGGAAGATTCCATTAAATTGTGTAGGTGATCTGGATTACTATACATATCTGGATCAGTTTGAAAAATTAAAAAATCCCTTATTGAAAATCTCTTATTTTTGGGACAATTTCAAATATTCATATCTTGGTTCTTAATTGACCGATCTTTATTAAATTTTACTCTTGTTTACTAATGTCGGGTTGGTTTCTCAAATACCCCACTGAATATGGGGTGCTTAAACATTTGGACCTATACTATTTGAATATTATTGGGAATGGAAATTTCTTCCAAGCCTTTATTGTGTGAATGATCTGGTATCATGGTCAGATAACTGCCAATTACTGGCAAAGAGGATATTTGGTGCTTGGCGGAGGTTTGCGCTCTCTGAGTGTTCGTTTTTTATAGAATAGATTAATCAAAATATTTTTATGAATTATTTGTGTATTAGTTATAGATAAAACAACGTAATATGTATCTATGAATAATGATGACTAAATTATTTAAAAAAATATCTAATAACAATGATAACTGAATATCATTTATTATCTATTTTAACAGGGATGTTTGATGACATGTTTGTGTAAAACACTAAAAAAAAAACTGCCTTGTCACCATCACGTCTTTATGGAAACGAGCTGCCAAAGCAAGTATGCTTTCTGGTGCTTGTCAAAAAAAAAAAAACACAGCACGGTGTTAGCATTTCAAGGGTTTCAGCAAAACATTCTCGCTGAATGTGGACAAGGTCAGGGGAACTCGCTGCTCTTAATGATGAGTCGGCATATTTTGAAAGTTGGATGTTACTGTGTGTGATGTCAGACTGACGGGTCACATGTGAGGACATTCAACCATTTAAAGGCTGTTTACTGCTATGGCTTGGAAGAAACCTGCGCGTCATGCTTGCAGACTGGCTGCATCCTGCAGTATTAAAATCGCAACTTGCCAAACTACTCAGGTAGAATGTGGTGTTCAAACACTGGACTTGGCTACAGCAATGAAACCATGAGTCAGCAACAAGGCTGTAGGGTTCAAACAATGTTTAATCTAACCTTGATTTAGCAAATATACTCAGATAAATGATGCTGAGCAAACCATGACAGCAACAATGCTCAAGCCATGACACAGCAAAAATGTTTAAAACCCATGACTTGGCAATTATATTCAGGTGTTCAGACAAACTGAAATCAGAAGAAGAGGCTCTCATATTTGTCAAAACGCGCACGTATAAGAGTGCACAGAAATGTTTGCTTTCTCCGCCTTTTCTTTTACAACATTCACCAATGAAGCAGCGACATGTTACTGTGTTTTTATGTTTTTTGGTAGCATAGCTGGTATCCTGCCCACCCGCCTACATCATCTTTGACGTTTTCCGTGTTTGGTTCGAGCTGTTTGTTTGTGTTCGCAGTTAACCTGAATCACTCTAGACTTTGATTGGTAATATTCAGAGTCTGGCAAAAACAATCGCTCAAGAATTCTCTGGCCTGATCCTCTTGAAACTTTGTTTGCACGTCCACACCGCCCAAACGAGGCAGACTATCTAAGTAAAAAAAAAATCCGAGGACGTTTAAGTGTGAACGAACACTCAAAAACAATATTTGAATAAGTGGTGATACTGAAACCATGACTCAACAACAATGCTCTGGAAGGCGGCAATGTTCCAACCCACTACTCAGCAACATCGCTCATGTAAAGCAGGACCTGACAATTATACTTAGATAGGCTGTTGTGTTCAAACAATGACTCAGCAACGATGTTCAATCCAACGCCTTAGATATGTTGTAGTGTTCAAACATGACTCAGAAATAAAATTTTAATCATGATACAGCAACAGTACTCTGAGAGGTTCGTATTGTAACGCTGGATTTGAAATTCGTCAGCTATTTTCACCATTTCTACAGCTGTCTTGTGGCATTTGAACAAATTTATATAATACAGAGGCTGGTAAAAAGTAAAGCTACGTTCTCCTTTATAGTTAACAGGAAGCTTGAAGCGTTGTGTTGACATTGTTGGAGCTGCTTCACTGTAGCCGCTGGTGAAAGTTTGACTGTAGCAGGCCTGAGTGAACAATGAAGCCGCACTCAGCGTCATTGTGTCCAGCCATGTGGAAGTGGAGCTGGCCTTCTACAGGCCTGAGCCACGGCTGGAGAACGTGCGACAATGTGCCCAGAAAAAACTTGTTTACACACACAAGCAGTGAGTGTGTGTGTGTGTGTTGATTATGAATAATTCTCAGGGGAGTAACAGATGTAGGTCATCCCTGGTTGGGAGTGGAGATTTCCCCGTGGCACGTAAAGAAAACCTTTTCGTCTTTGCTGAGTTGATCTTTGTGTGATTCAAGTCTTCATTGTTGGCTGACTTCAGAGTGCAGTTATGCGCGTAACTGCATCCTGAAGCATTTTGTGACTTTTCTGCCTGAATGAGAGTTAGTGAGTAAGGCTGCTTGAACCAAAACAAACACAATGCAAAACAGGAGCGATAAACACACTGGACTGAAGCATAATTGTCAGTTAGATAACTTATCAGTTGACTAAGTTGTCAATTATTGTAATCAAGGTTTTACTTGATAAGTAGACCAGATAACGGAGCTCCACTTCTTTCTCCTATGACCCTGCTCAGCCAGTGTCACTACGTGCTAAGCTAACCCAAACATGTGGGACTAGTCGCTGGTATGGCGTTCCTTCACAACCTCTGAGGAAGACAGCACATTTACTGTCTGCAATATGTAGAACACACAAAAACAAGTAATTCCCAAGTTTCCTGATCCCTCACCTGGAAAAACACCATCATTGAGAGGGCGTTTGGGAGAGAATATGAAACAGCCACTGCACAGACTGTCAGAATAAGACATAACATGACTTTAACAACAAAATTACCGAAAAAATACAACCCAAAACCTACAAAACGACAGCAATACACCAAAAAACAAAACTGTATCCTATGGAAAGAAATGTACAAACAGAAAAAAACACACACACACACACAATAACATAAAAACCTTATTCATCACTGGAAAAGACATTGTGGCATGAATGTCTTTTACTGTGGGAACATGAAAATTCACCTGCACAGAAAAAGCAACAATATGAATACAAATACACCTCCAAAATACACAAAATTATATTTAAAAAAAAGAAACACACACACACACAAACAACACAATGTCCACACTAAATGACCACAAAATGTAAGAAACAATAATAAAAACACACAAATACCACCAGAAATACAAAACGTTACTATGAAAACAGACAAAAGAAATAAAGCTTTAAGAAGGAATATGAAAAAGACTGTTATAATGCTGTTATAGACGTAATTCACTCCAGTATGTAAACTTCAATATCCTCTTTCCTACCTGTGCTGCTCTGTATCGTTCTGACGGTTGTGGCGGATGTTCTGGGTGGAGAAGATGGCAGCAGCAGCAGCGGTCTCCCTCCCTCTCCTTCTTCCTCTCCTGAGCAGCCTTGGTCGATGGCCCTCACGTAGCTGTGGCTTCGCATCCGGAAGCACCCGGGCATTGGCAGCGTGTCCATGGTGTCCATGTTGTCCATGGACGCCTCCATAGCCTGAGCCTGAGCCTGCAGCTGACTGTAGACCTGCTCACAAACCTGTTCAATTTGTCCGTTCACCTCCAACTCACTCAGCTGGAGCAGATGCAAACATCCCACAGGACAGAGAAGAAGAAGATAAACTAATTAGTGGAGAATTTGTTTTTTTTTTTTTTAGGTTTTCAACTGGTCCCAAAAGTGAAAATAAAAGTTTTCTGACATTTCCAAAATTATTTTGAAGGGGATTTCAAAAAAAAAATTTCTGTCTAAGCCAGATCTAGAGCCTATCATGAGGAGAGAGCACACCTGATCCTGATTTACCTGATGTTTGCTTTTTGATATTGACAAATACACAATTGTGTCTGGGCTTCAAGCCGGTCATGTCCCTATAGGTGTATTTCATCAAACCCGGCACAGGGATTTTTCCAGGTTAAACCTGAGAGTCTGGCTCAGTTAAACCGGGATCTCACTGGAACGGCATATTTCATGAAGTTACCATGGTGATAAAGTATGTGCCGCAAACCTGCTCCCGACAGGTTTAGGCAGCAGGCATGGTTTACGTGCTGCTTGGGCTGCAGACACACTCGTATGAAAGCACCTCATTTCTTTGAAAGCTGTTGCTTACAATGAGATAATCCCAATTTGAGATGCTTTAAAACACTCAACAAAGATCTACAAGTGCAAAAGGGAGTAAAAAACTCATTGCATCGTCATTCTTTTAAACGCTAACAGGTGTCAAAAACATAACAAACTCACATACGTAGCTCTGTGCCTGATCATACATGCGTCAGTTGTTTTCTGTGATACATTTACCAAATGACACCAACTTTAACTACCGTAATTTCCGGACTATAAGCCGCTACTTTTTTCTCGCACTTTGAACCCTTCGGCTTAAAAATTGAGCTCCGTCACATTAGACCAGGTGGAACAATGAAAACGTGAACATTAAATCGTTCTTGCTCACGCAGAATCATTTTGTCATGACACACACTGCCTCATCATAGCAACGACACAGAGGAATGTTGTCAGAGAGAGAGAGAGCGCCCGCTGCAGCAGTGTGGATGCAGTAAAAGTCAACCAGTTTGTAATAGAGAGATAAACAGCATAAAGTTGTTAAATCACCACATTAGGTTTGTTCAGGACTGATCGGTGCTCTAGACTCTGAGGCTGATGGAGATGCTTCTGTAAGGAGGATGGACAGACTGAGCTGAGATCAGAACTCCGCTCCGTCTACAGTAAAAGTCAGCCAGTTTGTTATAGTAGCACAACAGCATGACGTTGCTAAATCACCACGTTGGATTTGTTCAGAAGCATTCGCGTCCGTATTCTGACTCAGAGTCCGACTCGCTGTGATCGCGGTAAGAAGAGCGGACAAAGCGCTGTACCAGTCTGGTTCCAGTAAAAAGTGACCATAAAAAGCTGTAAATGGACTGATATGTAGACGTGGGGCAGTGAGGAGGAGACTTTATGTAGTAAAGGAAACTTATCAGTTGAAACATTTCTCTGCAACCTAACTTGAGTACAGCAGCCCGCCTACCTGCCCGTTCTGACTGGCCGAGTTGTCTGAAGGGCACCCTCATCAGCCAATAGGGTGAGGCCGAGTTAGGCTGCGACATTTGTGTGGCTTTTCTTCGTAAATTGCTAAATTATTGTAATGCGGCCAATAAAACAGTGCGCTTTATAGCCCAGAAATTATGGTATTACTACTTTTAAAATGTTGAAACCACAAGAAACGTCTTAAACACATCGCCATAGTGTCTGCTGGCTTGGCTGAACGGCCATATCATCAAACCAAAGCTTGATGATATATGAACAAACCAGCATGACGAGAGAATACTTGGGTAAAGCAGATTTAACTTGTAATAAGCCTGGTTATTCTCAGTGCACTTTGATGAAATACCACCTATGTTTGTGACTGTTCACCTATTGATAGGGTAATATCAGCACTTAATCTTCTTGAACTAGATTCTGTTTAATAGTGTTTGAATGTGTGCAGCAAAAGAACTGTTCTATGTTTAAATAAAAAGAAGATAATTGAGCCAGTGAGTCATATAGTCTTTGAAGGCCCTTAGTCATCAGGTCATGGTGAATGTTTTATCTTTACAAAGTTTCACCTCTTATCCATGAGGCTTCTCCAGTTCTTTCTACAAATTTTGATGACTTATTACAACCAAAAATCCTTAACAAACAATGTCCAGATTCCAAATATCAGTGTTTCTTTGTTGTTCCTGGAAGCGAGTCACAAACCAAAGCAGCATGCAAAGACTCTTTGTATGTGACTAATCTATGAAGTATCACATTTTTTCCTTTCCTTTTCTTTCTGCCGAACTGACCTCCCATCAGTCAGAGAATAAACACAGCAGGTTGAGGATAAAGCATGCACACCGTGCAATGCATGTTGGGAAATGGTGAATCAGGCTGAGGGTAAAGTGGGATAGGCAAAGGCTACAGTCTGTGGCAGCAGCATGCAAAGAGGATAGATGGTTAAATAAAAAGGGGTCCTAATCCTAAAATAAATAAATGTGAAATAATGCATGAACTGTTCATAGTTCTACATGTCATTGTAGTTTATTTATTCTATTCTTTCCAGCTTTCACTGTAATTAAGAAGCTGCATAATTTTTTTTCACTGTCCGAGAGCGTCTGACTATGTTAATGTCTGACAAAAAAAAAAAATCCTATAATTATAATTCTATTCCATGCTATAGATTTTTTAAAAGCCAATTTAGAGGCTGTTGAGAATGTATTATTATTATTGTTAATATTATTATTTTAATGTAATTTAAATTGCCACTTTATTGCATTTACTTTTTATTATTTCCCTGTTTACCACACTTTATTTTGGTCTGTATTTAATTAAATAATTTTTATTATTATTATTATTATATTCGTCCTTTTTTATTTGTTTAGCACTTTATTATTCAAACAAGTGGCATGAAACATACTTTTAAATGTTAAAACGTTAGGATATTTATTTATTTGTTTGTTTAATTATATTTATTGTTATATCATTTCTAAAGATAAAATATGTAATGTACAGTAATCTGTAGTTGTGAAAGAAAATACAAATAAGATAAAACCTGTACTTTTTGTAGAGGCTGATTTAGTTTTACCTCTGTATGATGTAGGATTTAGAATATTGTAAAATAAATATGTTAATGTTGATACACTGGATTTTTGTGTGGTTTGACGATGATGTCCAACACACACGGATTCTTCCCAGTCTGCGTGAGATGATCCTGTAAGCTGTGTGTGACCAACCTGACTGATGGTGCTCATGGCTCTCATGTAGCTCTCATTGCGTGAGCGGTATTGGGGTGAGGATAGCAGCGATTTGGGGTCGAGGAGGGTTTTGGGGTCCAGGGTATCCAAGCTTCTATTGATGGAGACCTCACTCACCGCTCGCAGGTAACTGTGGCTCCTGATCTGCAGTTTGGGCGAGTGCTCGGTAGAAATCCTGCAGGAGGCGACAACACGGAATCAAAAACCACACAGGCTGAAGGCCAAGCAGTGATGTGCAGTCAGTGCAACCAAAAAAATCTTAAAATGAAACACATTTATTAATGCATTCATTCATTTTCCAGATAATTTCAAATATTTTAATCCTTTCTTGTTGAATTTTCTCATTTTGTTTAATTACAGAGACAAGAGCAGACACACAGTTCCTCGAGGATTGAACAATCTCTAACAAACTGTGCTGCATGCTGGGGAATTAGGTCGAGTTGTCTGTTCTCTGTATGTCACCAACATAATACTTTTAAACACTTCCATTAAACACCCTGATTTGCCATAATCAAGATGATGAATATAATATGAGTGTTATGTGTCTAGTCTTGCTGGTCGATCAAGTCAGTGAGGCAGTACTCTTGCCTCATGTAGGGGGCAATTGTGAGCAGGAAGCTTCTTTTACTGTTCATCATTCTCTTACTTTATATAATGTATATTGTTGTTGTAATAGACATTTTCCTAAGGCTGTGTTGTGGTAACCTTGCCTGCGAGATGGATTTTCCTGGTGTTCACAAACACCAAAATCTATCTTGTGCTGTTCCCACCTTTGCCTTTTGAATCTGAACCGAAACGGTTAGAACCAATCATGAAGCAGTGTTGTGGTTTAGGGCGGGATATCCGGGTGTGACGAAGCAAAACTGGTGCATGCGCAGTTGCGAGCAGAGGAACTAGCTGGGCTACCGCTATTAGCATAGTTCTGAATCAAGATAAAAAGATGTTGACACAGGAAGATGGTTATCGCGCCCTTAACTCGCATACTCGTGTTGACGGCAAAAGTCACTCAACGATATAATGACCGCAGCATTACTATCCCAAAAGAAAGTTTTCACCAGTGGAGTCTTGTTGTTGTAGCAGCTGCCGAGGACGACATCATCATTTGTTACCGTGTGATTGGCTAAAACAAATCATGGTGGACAGGTGCTTCGCCCAATCAGCTTCAAGCATTCTGTTCATGTCCCTCCCTGGTTCAGAAAGGATTCGCCAGACACAGACCAAGATCGATGTGGAGAACTCGAGTTAGAGGGAGGGGCTACACATCAATCTGGCTCTTGCCAGGTTGGTGTCATAGGACCCCTCTGCCCTTCCAGCAGCTGCGCGGAAAACCCGAAGCAAAGGGAAATGATCCTCGCTCTATAATGAGCTACATGGAAAGGCATAAGCAGAGAGCACGGTCAGCAGGACCCCCTGGAACAGAAGCACAGACGTTAGATGGCAACGGGAGACACTGTTTAATTAGACAGAAGAGGGGGAGTTGGGTTGAGAGGCGTTGGACAAAGCGTGCGTAAGTAGTTTAAACACAGAGCTGTGACTAACTCTAACCAATGAGAACCATGGAACATGAATTAGGGGATGGATGCTGTCAGCTGATGGGGCTGGGACAGCTTTATTTCCGTGCCTGTCTGAACTAACGCAATTTTTGCTGCAGGCGTGCACAATGTCTTCCCTCCTGATGAGCAATTTTGTTTTATTTTGGCGTTTTTGTCCTAACAAACATTTCTATTGCAATATTTGTAGCATCTGGTGAATCTAGTACCTCACCAGCTACAACTCATACTGCACATCCCTGGTTTGGAGAACCTGTTACACTTACTGTAAGGTGGTCATCTCGGTCAGGGATGGCTGTGTGGCTTTCAGGTAGCTGGCTCTCCGCGCCTGAACCTTCGGGGAAGGCTTGGGACTTCCGTCAGAGTCTCCGCTGTCGTCCTCTGCCATGGCTTTAACGTAGCTGCCGCTCCTCATTCTCCGACAGGGAATGTCGTCCTCCTTCCCTAACGGAGAGAAACCGCTCCATTCGTCCTGAGGAACCTGATGAGCAGGAGAAACAGAGAAGAATACACAGTCAGGAGGACCTGCTTCGGCTTGGTTGAGACTCACCAGATGGTGAAAGAAGCCAAGTACAAACACACAAGCATGCAGAAACAAAACACATAATGCAGAACGAGAAGCATTCAAACACACGACTGAACAATATATATCTGTCCGACTAGTTATCAGCTGATAATGGAGTTTTGCAATTTTTAAAATTTGACCTGCTAAGTCAACCGGAAGACGTAGCCAGTGTTGCTATGTACTAAGCTAACCCAAACATGTGGGACTGGACGCTGGTATGAGCTCCTTTACAGTGTCAGAAGAAGACAACACATGTACTGTCTGCAATGCATGGAATGCAAAGATTCATCTTCAAATATGATTATCACTTACCTGGAAAGATTCCAACAACATAATAATGTTGGCGGGGCGGGGCGGTGGGGGGACGTTTATCTGTTTCACAATGGTCACTAATTACATTTCTCACCTTTCCAGTTAAACAGAGCTGCAAATGTGCCTCAAGGGAGAATTTGGCTTTAGTTTGTGTATTTAGTCATTTTACTTCAACAGGAAGAAAGGTAAAATGAAAGGAGAATTAGAGTATTGTTTTTAAAGAAAAAAAAATGTCTTCAGTTCCCATTGAAGTGGAATTATATTAATTTAGAAAAAGTTAGAAAAAGTCCATTGCTGTGTTCGAAATCACATACTAACGTACTACTCATACTAAGACTGATGTCAAAATGAGTATGTAGTGCATTCGCATCAGATAGTATGGAAAGATTGAGTATGCGAGAAATACCCGGGTGTATACTATATCAGGAGATTTTAGAAGTATGCACGTTGGGCACACTAGTCATATTCAACCGCCCCATGATGCATTGAGAGGGGAACGTAAAAACGTCTTGGGACAGGTGTCATGTACTAAGTGCGCATTGTACTGAGATTGTATATGCGCATGTGCACACATGGGCACTACCGGAAAATGAATTTTTGTTTTCAAAGTGAACAGATATATGTTTTATTTGTTTATTGGATTATGTTAGGGTTAGATTAGGGTTAGGGTTATAATCTCAGTACGGAGGTAAACTCAGACCGTGACACCGGCTTCAAACTAAAAATTAAACATCCCCTTTTCAAAATAAAAGCATCTCTTCTGGGCGACCGTGGTTCAGGTGGTAGTGGGTCGTCTTCTGATCGAGAGGTTGGGTGTTCGATCCCAGTACCTGACTATGTGTCGAAGTGTCCTTGGGCAAGACACTGAACCCTAAGTTGCTCCCAGTGGTCGACTAGCGCCTTGCATGGCAGTCCTGTCCCACTGGTGTGTGAATGTGAGAGTGATTGGGTGAATGAGCTGATATGTAAAGCACTTTGAGACTGCTTCAGTGTGGTGATAAAGCGCTATATAAATCAAGTCCATTTACCATTTCTTGTCTTCCATACATTTTTTGTAAATAGGGCTCTTGTTTGAAGTTAACTGGAAGTTAACTAGAAGCACAATGACGAGTCTTCGAAATGTCGGCATGAAATGTGTTTTCTGCGAGTTTCATGGATCAAATGACCACATGTTGATATTCTACTTGGTCACTTTCTTGCTTCAAATGTTTTCAGAACTTTCAAAGGTGGCGAATCAACAGAGATATTTAGCTTCAGTGTGCTTCAGGTTTTTATTGTTGTAAGTTCAAAATGCATTTTTGGAAACTTGGATGTATAATTCAGTGGGAACGCTCATCATCCCAATCTTAATCATCCTAATCATACAATTAGCACAGTAAATATTAGACAGTATATACACATTGAGTATGTAGTGTGTAGTGCGTTAGTATGCAATTTCGAACACAGCCCATATCTGTGCATCACCATACTGAGCTGACGGCCTCTGTATGGCAGTTAATTAGCATGGAACAGGATGTGTGCATGGGGCTAACTGATGCAGCTGCTTTGCAGCTTTGAGTCCTTTTGGTTCACCGTGTGTGAGTCTATACACACGTGGACGACAATCTGACCCAAGGGATTGCCAGTTTGCCGACCGGATGCAGTGAGATGGAATGTGACAACAGCACAAACACATGCTCAAACTGAGCCAAATATAACAAATTAGCAGCAAATAAATCACCGCTGTCAAAGAAAAAGAAAGACTATATTAAACCTTATATACAAGTTTAAGTATTCAACTTTAACCCAGCAGTGGCCAAGATTATTGGACATCATAAAACGTTGAGGGGAAAAACACATTTACTAGCTGTAAACAAATATTGCTGGAAATTCAGATTTTCACATTAGTGAACACATCCTTTCTAAGAAAATGAATTGGTTTAACCAGATGGATGTTTTACCAGCTTAAATTTAGTTTCACCATTAAAATAAGCTATTTTACAACTTCATATTATACAGTCATATTATTTACAGTATTATATGCATGAGATACACCAAAATGAAAAAAAAAAATATCTTAAATCAAATTTTGTACATTTAACATGTGATTGTTTAACCTGACTTCACTTTTTAATCCCCTGCATATACCAGATACAGCTATGATCAAAAATATTTTACGAACAACTTTAGATTTCTATTTTGTAAGAATTTTAGAAATACATTTTTAAGCAAATTTATTAAAACCAACAGTAGAGACTACAACTTTTCAAGTTTCATTGGCTTTCCCTGTAGTTAGATGTCATTATTAAATGTCCCATGTTAAGCTAAATCAACTTTTCTGTACTTTAAACATCATAAAGTACTATATGGGCTTCATACACATGCCCAAAGTGTTTTTTTCATTGATTCCCTCAATCGTTAGTTAGAGGGTGATTTGCTTCTTTCTTACTGCAGGGTGAGCCCAAACACCTCGCTCCAATTTGATGACGCGTTCCCACTTTGATGACGAATTTGACAAGGCACTGAGCTGGAGAAGCCGCGCCTCCAGGAAGCTCTCTGCTGTGATTGACATGTAAAAAGACACGCCCACGAAGGTGAGCATTTCAGCGTCCTTCGTGCAGTGCTATGTATGTATTTTCTACAGTCTATGTATGTACCGGCGAACGCCCCGCCCCCACGCTCTGCTGAGCTCGGCTACGGAGTGGGTGGGAGGAGGGTGGGCCGTCCTCTGGCCCTACGTCACCATGCGGGGTGGGAGTGAGTGTCTATAGACACGCCCACTCATGAATATGCATAAATAGGCCGCAAATCAGCCTGTTTGTGTAGAGTTGTTCAGAAAGTGACTTTTCAGAGGCTAAAACTCTGGAAAACCGGCAAGTTTGAGAAAAAAAAAAACCCTCAAATACTATGTTTTTGTGGTTCTTAGAACAAATGGAGATGGGTGAAAAATAGCATGACATGGGACCTTTAAACTTCTGTAAATTGTGTCAAACATGCTCAATACTGTTAATTGAGTTAACTGTTGTTAATAGTTTAATATGATGTAGATAGTCCTGCATTGGGATGTGTTAGACAGTTGCAGGAAGATTATGTGCTGATGAATGTTTTGGGGGAAAAAAACACTAAAGCTTGCATTTGAACGACCTTGTACCGATTTAACAGATTTAGTAAGGTTGAACCAACAGTCCCTGTAGATGAACACAGGAATGAAGTGCTGAAAATCAGGTGAGCTGTGTCATAGTGCCGAGTGAATCAAAAGGACTGCCAGACATTTGCTGAAACATTACATAAGAGTCAGAGTCTGGCTGTCAAGTAGCTGTTGTTGAGGTTCAGGTTAAGAAGAGAATCATTTCACTGTGAGGACAGGGACACATTTAAAGCCTGCAGCAGATGATTCAGAGCAAGCAGTCCATTTCTATTTTCCCCACTTTGTTTGTTTTTGGATTTAAATTACTTTGAAGAAGAAGTGCAATCTGGGAAATCTTTACTGATGCATCATTTGGCAAATGTGTTACACTTTGCTGACATTGATCTATTTTGTTAGGTTATTTGGTAGAGATGACACGGTGGAGTAGTGGTAAGCATGTCCGTCGCACAGCAAGACAGTCCTGGATTCAAGCCCTGGGGTGGACACTTGGGTCCTTTCTGTGTGGAGCTTGCATGTTCTCCCCGTGCTTGCGTGGGCTTCCTCCCACTATCCAAAAACATGACTGTTTGGTTGATTGGAGTCTCTAAATCACCTGTAGGGGAGTGTGTGGTTGTGTTTGTTGCCCTGCGATGGACTGGCGCCCTGTCCAGGGTGTACCCCTGCCTAACACCCAATGATAGCTTGAGATGGGCACCAACAAATCCCCGCAACCATGAAAAAATGAGTAAGCGGGTCAGTGAAATGGATTAATCGATGGTAGACATGGCCGATATTATCAGCCAACCAATATAAAAATATATAAAAAATATAAAAAAATGAACAAGCTGCTTTTTCCATTATTGAAGTTGAATAAGTTTTCTTATTTTGCAAAGACGTTTCATGTGAAATTGCGTATCACATTAAAAGTGGGATTAACATGTTAATTCCATGGCGTTATATATAATGTTAATTAAATGAGGTGGATGTTTGTGTGGGTATGCACACATATACAGTATATGTATATCATACAATGTCAGAAAATAAATGTTGGAAAGTTCTTAATGCAATAACTTATGTCATAAACATGTTTTAGAAGACTAAATCTATTATTATATTACCAAGTTATATGTTTATATGTCACTAGTGAAATTTGTCATTTGAATGGAAAGTTGCTCCATGCAACAAGTCGCCTGTTGGAATGTTAAGCTGCTTCCAATTGGTTCGGTTAGCATGGTTTGGGCAGTGGTGGCCTAGTGGTTTAGGAACCAGCCTTGTAATCAGAGGGTCACTGGTTTGAATCTCAACTGGGCCGTCACTGTGGGACGCAGTTAGGCTAAGTCCCTTAATCCTAACCGCTCCCTGGGCGCTACACCGTGGCTGCCCACTCATCCCCACCTCAGGGATGGTTGAAATGCAGAGACAAATTTCATGTACCGGTATGTAGCTGTAAATATATGACAATAAAGTATATTCAAGCGTGCCTGGGTTGAAGAAGCTACCAATCAAATAACTCAGTGTGCTTGGGCTTTAGATTTAATGATCTACAAATGCCTGCTCCTCCTCACTGCTCCACGTCTGCATTACAGTCATTTACAGCTTCTTGTGCTCAATCTTTCCTATAATCAGGCTGCTCCGCTCCCTGTCCCGCTACGTCACCGGGCACACCCCAGAATAATTATAATATATTTTATTATAGCTAAACAAACTTTCCCTTACCTTATTTTCCAGATATTTTGTCCATACTTTAATATTTCTCATAATATCTACCCATGTCAAGACTGAACGTGCACGATCGCTATTTGTTATTTTTTAGGCCGGGCTACCGGACTTAAAACGCCACTCACTTTGTTCTACTTGTTGTTGTTGTGTACACTAGTTAAAATCGTGACTCTGCTGTTATTTGTGAACGGATCAGGTTGAAATTTGGTGGGTTTAATCTATGGATGTGTACGGATAGATGTTCGGAGCCTGATTTTCAATTTGGGTCCCGGGGGGGGCCCAAGAAGCCCCAAAAGAAAGAAAAACTAAAGTCGATTTCTCATTTATTTGCCAGTCAAATATTACGACAGTTGGTGATACCAATTCATTGGCACATACCAATACATAAATGGGCCGATTAACCCTGTACGTGTCCCGGTGACACTCCCACGACTACTCCTCCGTTAGTTCTACTTAGATCGGAATGCAGTTTGGTATGGATACTCTATGAATGAATATGATGAGACGCTCAGAGCCCTTTTTTTGAAATTAGGCCCGGGGGCCCACCCCCCGTTTCCTGTCATTTCCAAATTCATGGGAACATAGTCGTGTGATATATCGTTTTAAAGGTAAATTAACATAGATTATGATTTGTGTGTTTTCATTCATTTGTGAGTTCAACATTGTGACAGTTGGTGGTACCGAATCATTGACTCATACCAATATATGAATGGGGCCCATTACTCCATATGTGCCACGGGGGCAACCGGGAGCCCCATTTTTCAAATGACTACTCCTCCGTTAATGCTCGTTGAATCGGGCTGTAATTTCACATAGATATCTATGAGCAAATGTCAAAAGCCTCGAGGAGACCTGATTGGAATATAGTCGTGTGATCTATCGTTTCAAAGGCAATTCAACATAGATTACGGTTTTGTGTCGCATAATTTCATTTGTTTTACTCGGTGGAACCCAGTCATTTCACTGAATTCTCGGGAATGTCGTACGTGGTATCCGGCGTGGGCCGCGAGCCCGGCCATTGTTTTTCAGAACTTGTTATTTAAATGTGCACAAAGGTCAGAGCTCGGTGCAAAGCCACTATGCATGTACACGGACATGCAGTCCACACATTTACTCACTAGATGGTACAGCCGGCTGAAAAATCCACAGATACGTTGTTGCGATCTACAAGTTGCTTCATCAATTTTGAATATAAAAAAAAAAGGTAGTGACGTGCAGAATAAAGGCTTTACATGCACAGTGTGAGACACCTAAAGTGATAGACAGTAATCCAAACGTTTCAGTGCTCTGATTAGATGTGAATCACTGGGGAGAAGAGAACATACACACATCCTTCTGCATGTGTGTGCATGACGTCAGAGAGACACAAATGAGCAGTTTGGCTATAAAAAGCCGATGCGGAGAGAAGACCAGCTGCAGTAGCATCACTAGCACTTCTCACCCACGCACAGGCTTCACTTCCACTGCAGCGAGCGGCTGCTGTTCCCGCACACGCTCTCACTCTGAGGCAAGGGTCTTGATTTAATCTCAGGTTGGACAGATTAGTGAAATTATATCAACAGGGATTAAAATGTAAAATGTGATAAAAAGGCATGAAAACACTAGTTACGCCTCATCACATCTCATCACCTATACTTGCTTGAACCCCCTGGAAAGATAGCCAAACACTAGCACTCTATTAAAAAAAAACAACAAAAATAAACAACCTTTACATTAGCTGTTTCTAATGTAAATAGTTTTACTTCTAAGGTGCAAAGAATTGAGAAATAAATGTATGGAGATGAATATTGAATGTTTTCCCTGGTATTTTTGCTTCTACAAACCTGATTAAATGCTGTAACACATTTTGCCCCCGAGCCATGAGTTTGACACGTACGACTTCATTTTGCATCCTACTTGATGATTTTGTTGTACATACTAACAGCGTGAAAGCCCCGTTCGTGTGGTGTTCACAGTGACTCAGTGTGCTGAGTGTGTACTGTGGATTTTACTGTTTCCTTGGCAACGCTGTTTTGATGGCTCGAAGCAGCGGCGTTGGAGGGAGAGAAAAAAAATCAGGTAGCGGAGCATCTCTGCCTTCAGCCACACGGTTTAAAGACAATCATTATCAGGTGGAATGTGCTGGAAAACCTCAGAGGTTTGTCACAATCAGAGAGTCTTTGTGAGAGATGAAATAAAGTGTAGCACCGGATTTCCGCTGGATTCCACTGACTAAAGGTTTGTCCTCTATCCAAAGTTCATGCGGTGAAGTCTTTATTCTAAGCATTGAAACTAACTTTTTATATTTGTATAACCCTTAATCTTCAGTCTTTCAATAATACTGCATGCAATGTGAGGGAAAGTTAGTCACCATTAGTGGTGGGAACCTCTGGGTACCTCGCGATACGATACGATACGATACGATACGCGATACAAAGTTCACGATAACAACTATCTCACGATATGACGATACTGCGATTATTAATGTATTGGTCAGAAATTAATCTACGATAATCTATGACATATCAAGAAAAAAAAGATTAAGTGAAAAAATACAATTTTTATTTTACATCTCTGAAAGACAATAAATTGAAAAAGTGTCCATGTGAACAGTGACACTATTTTAGTGCAACAATTTCTGTAAATAAGGGTCAACATACCAATGTAAACGAATAAGTATCGCCAATAGTGCTTTCTGTAAACAAAAAATAGGGTCTTTCTTACCAGTGACACCATTATAGCGCAATATTCCAGTAAACAATATATTGGTTCCTTCAACAAACAGTGACAACATTTCTGTGAAAACCTGCCTGCACATTTTAGTGAAGAAACAGAAAAAAAGAAAAATAATTAATGAATTTCTTTTTTGGAAATCGATACTTAGCGCGAGCATATCGATAATTGATCGTGCGGAAAAATATTGTGATATATCGCCGTATCGAGATATCGTCACACTCCTAGTCACCATTCAAAACGCTGTGAATCATAAACTGATCTGAAAAGATGAACCGATGACCCAGGTTAAGCAAACAATTTTCCTACATCAAACAATTACTTGCTTATTATCTATGAAGTATTGGTTGAACTCTTGTTTCAACGCAATCCATTGTTTATGTATTATCATTGAGTCAGCTTACATTTTATATATATATATATATATGTATATATTTTTTTTTAATTAGCTTACTAAATTTCTTCTTTATGGATTAATGAACATCACTTCCTCTGTTAAACATAAGCTTTACACAATATTATAGTATTCCCGTTCATATTTTTCTGGTTTTAGCTGTGCACAGTGTAAGCAGATGGCATTATTTTAGTATTATTTGCTTTTCTTTTCTTTTTTGCTGGCACGATTTTGCAGAAATCTATTTCTATTTTTACTGGGTTTTTTTCCACCAATCTTTGGGGTTGCGTAATTGAAACAAAAGAAAATTAATGCATTAAATTTTTCATTACGCAATTATTTGATCACTAATCTCATTATAGTGCACCCACTAAAGGATTTGCTGCATTTACTATACACTGTGCTGTATACAACTTATTCCTAGAGGTGCTACTGTGGATGATTAGCACACATAAAACTATAAGTGTACAACTATTTCTTTATCTTAAAGGAAGCTTATTCATAAAATATAAGCTGCGTTTCACACTATCGGCTGAATATTGCTTCAGATATTAGCATCAGTCTTTCTACACGTTATATTAATTTATGTCCCACAGCACTTTATTAAGAAATGTACATCACATTAGAGACTTGCTGTACCACCTACTGCCACCTATAGGTGGGGCAGGGTGTAGATTACGCTCTCTGTGAATGTTAAAAAGGCTAAAAGCAGAAAATTGCTGAAATATTTCAACAAAACTCACAATTTAGGCTAAAACTAAATATAATGGGACAGGTTGTTCAGGCACAGTGGTTGAATATATCTTGTCCAGAAAACGTGCAAAACAAAATAATGCATGCAATTTTAAAAACCAACTGGCATTTAAGAAAAGCTGCCGTAACACTCCCAATACAAAGAAGACCTTTAACTGGCTGGTTCTGATTTAACACAGTGTAAAGTATATGAAAACTTAGGGATGAACAAGAAATAACAGGGATTATCTCAATTTTAATGTCTGAAAAAGTTTAGATTTTTTTACGTTCGTCCCACGCAAAATAAAACCGTAATCTTTGAACCAAATATAAATTTTGGCTTAGACATTATTATCACACATTGTCCTGATAATGCACAAAAATAACCATTGCATGCACATTTTAGAACATGATTGGCATGTTAAAAAAGAAGCTCATGCAAATTGGAGACACTTAAACATAAACCAAACCATCACTGCGGTCCTTTAATCGCTGGTTCGTCACAGAAATAAAAGGTAAATTAACCTGTTTTATTTTAATTTAAAGATCTAAAAAAAAAAAAAAATGCTAAGAAAATCTAACAAATTCATTTTATTTGTGACTTTTCATATTCTCTCTGATCCTGCCCACACAAAATAAAACTGTAATCTTTGAACAATGCTGTGTTTCACACTCCAGGCTTCATCTTGGCTCGGATGTCTATATCACGTTAGTAAAAGTAAACAAAGCAAAACACATGCACATTACAGACATGCAGAACCACCACTTACGACCTTTACCTGGCTGCTTCTCAGTCAACACAGTGCAAATTAGGGCTGCACAATAAATCGATTGTAAATCATAATTAAATTAATAATCCAGGGCAATGTTTAAAACTTTGCTTGAGGTCAATATGGTGCTGCTTATTGTAATGACACAATTTATTTTGAATAACTTACTCCTTTAACTTCAGTAGTATGAACAAAAAAAATCCTATTCATAAAATGGCAATTTTGTTTTGCAGCCCTACTGCAAAGTATTTACTGTGTGTCGTAAAAGCTTAACAAGCAACACGGCACGTCACAATAAGCACAACACAGAGCCAAACTAGAGCAGAGGGAGGAAGGGAGATCTACAACCGCTCTCCACGAGGTCATGTGATCACTTATCAGTCAGAGAGTAAGGCTGCTACTGGCTCTGCGCTTACTTCTCACTTAAATCAAAGGGAGGAAAGAGGAGGAAGAGGAGAAGGAAGAAGAAGGCTGGCCAAACTTAAGTTGGGATGTGGGGGGGAAAGGAGGGTGGTGGCAGTGTGGCTGAGGGGCGTGCGGGTCAGTGTGTGGGGAGGGGGTGGGGGGGACACCAGTCAGTAAAACAGACTGGTGTCAGGCAGCAATGTTTCCTCTGAGGCTGTGAACCCACTACAACCTGTTCATGTCACTGGCAGACTAACAAAGTACACGCCGGTGTAGCAAAGTATTGGTGGCATTTGGACTTATTTTGGACATTTCCATCAATAAGGTATCCCTTTAACCTCAGTTACTGCTATATCAGTAAACCAATCAGTAATGACATTATGACCACAGCCAGGAGTGAGGTATGGATATATATTAAATAAGATTAAACAACATGAGATAACACAAGTTGAGGTAAGAGGGGAAAAGTCAAGACCAGGTAAGAACAAATGAGATCAGATACTGTAAGATGAAGCAAGACTAGAAAAGATGAGACAAGATAAGACAAGAAAGGATAGAATAAGGCGAGAACAGACGAGAAGTACTGGAAGAGAAGGGACAAGACAAGATAAGTAAAGACATGATGAGAAGAGAATAGAAGAGACAAGACAGAATGAGGTAAGATGAGATGAACAAAACCTGAATAGGTAACTAGGTAAGGCTGGATCACATGAGATAACATAAGAAACTAAAAGAGACAAGGTGAGATTGATCAGAATAAGATATGATGAGGAAAAAGATGATGCACAACGTAGGGAATGAAGATCCAACAAAAGAGCTGCTGGAGCTCAAAATACTGAAGATGTTTGTGGTGTGACAAGTATTATCCTTTAATCTGACATAAACGCTTTTTCTCATTGAATTACTTCACTAAAAGACAAAACAACCACCACACTGTTGTTAGCTAAGCCGCCTCTGCACATAGTCTGAATGTACAGTAGTTTACCTCTAGTTTGTTGTTTTACGATCTGGTGGTTGTAGTTTGCCCCCAGCTTTAACCAGTGGTGTCCAGTGACAATCACCCAGTCTCCCTAACCCAAGCTGATCCCTGATGAGATGACAGATACTGTATACTCCTTTCTTCAAGCAATGATATCCGATGAAAATCATATCATCAAATAAAATCCTTAAAAAACAATCAGTTTACCTCAGCCGAACCAGACAACATATATATTGTTTTTATTTGTATAGATGTATTTGATTTTCAATTTATGTTTGTTCATATATTAAATATGTCCATCTTTCTGTCCTAATCTATTTTCTTTGCTCACTTGGGTGTTTTGCTACTACGGTACTTCAATGTTCTGCTGAATGTTTTCTGTTGCACTTTTTGATCATGTAAAGCACATTTGAGTTGCCTTGTGTATGAAATACGCTATACAAATAAATTTGCCTGGCCTTACTTAGAGACTAAACGCTAATAAATGCAGAAACATTCAAACTATCACTAAAATGCACCGAAATTTCTTTTTTAATTAAATAATGAAAACTAGACCAATATGATCTTAACAATTAAGAACAATCTGAACTGATTACATGCAGTGAGTGGCAAAATTTGAGGAAGGGGTGAGACATAGTGTTATATGAGCCAATCAGAAGTCATTTCAAACTCAAATTATTTAGAATTTTGTCAACTAAACTAGATTTAAACTGCAGATTACCAATTAATCAGACTAAAACTGGGGTTAAATTAAAGTTTGTTGTTAAAATTGACGCTATATACCGTACAATCTTTTAATTTTCTACCAAGAGTGACTCGGCGTCATCCCATTCTCAGTAAGCCCAACAGAATATCTAACAAATCATGTGCTGGAATGAGATAACATCTGCTCATCAAGCTCTCAACTTTCCAAAACGTGTGACCTTAGAGGTCACATGTTGCAGCTTTTAATGATATGAGACTCTCCATGAACAACATGTTCATCATAATGTTCCTGGTAGGAGTCAGCGGGTCATTGTCTACCCAAGAAGAAGGCTGATAATGATCTATTCACAGTCACAGCACGAGCAGCCAAATCACCCAAAAGTGAAACTTGACATTTACAGTCAATCAGTAAATGTAAGATTTTTCTAAAACTCTTAGACTATTAAAGGCTTTATAAATTCATTATTACTATGATTCTGTAAAGTTTTAGATAATGGAATGTCAGTTTCAACATTAGTAATGACTTGAACTTGTCATTCACATGCTAACTGTAGCGCTAGCATGACCAAAGTCCATTTTGGTGTTTAAGGAAATCAAAGAAAATCAAGCATTCAAATAAATTCTTGGCTTGGATAAATGGTCAAACTTGGAATGAAAGTGTTTCAATGAGGCAAGCAGCTAGCTGTTAGCATTTAGCGTTGCTACCGTAGGGTTCGTTATTTTGCTTCTACATATTCTTCTAAGGTTACAGCTGTGTGGTTGAGGCTATACTGGAAAATCAAAATGGTTTTTAACATCAAAATGTTCAGTTGTTCAGGTTTGTTTTATAGCTGAACACTTTGCTAATTGCTGATAATCATCCAAACTTAATGTCTGTATGTTTTTTGCTTGTTTAGTTAGTATGTCTGTTGGCTACAATCAAGTGTCGCTAGTTGACTAACGCATGCACACATGCACACGCACACACACACACACACACACACACACACACACACACCTAATAATAGTTAAGGTTCTTGATATTTCTCCATCTCTTTGGGCATTGTTGGAGTAAATAAGAAAAAAATATTTCCTGCCATTTGGTAGTTGATTTTTAAACTATACTCAACTGTTTTTGCTCTTTTTTTGGTTCGCTTATTTCTGTTGGGTTCAAATTTCTTTGCTTTTCTTGTTTTCTCTTTAATACATGTTTAATAACTTTTTAAGTCTGTCTTGAAAAGTGCTCTATAAAGTTTTTATGTTATGATGGATTGCCAAAAGTAATTTTCACAGTAAGGTCATTTTTTAAAATCAATAACACACTCTATATCTACAGCAATCCTATACTTCAAAGCCTTTGAAACCTTGAAAGTTCATCGTTTAATTCAGGCAATCAGATTTTCTATTGTTAAAAACACAAAGTTTGCTAAATTGTCATAATGAAAACCCTTAAACTAACAGACTGGACACCACCAGCTCAGAGAAAACATTGGTGACGGTGATAAGTAGTGAAAAAACAAAAAGGGGAGGGGTGATTTGATTGGGTTTGAATAGAAGTTGGGAGTGAATATTTACCTGTAGAAAATGGCATGAGCGCTCCTGCTGCTGACTGCCCTTAGATTTGACTACAGCTCTATCTAGGTTTAGGTTACCGGGTCCGTCACGTAGCTGCTTGTGGCTGGTGTTGTTGGTGTAGATCTCTTGAGCCCTGCTCACCGTTAAACTTGAAGACCATGCCCCTTTCTTCACCAGGGGCCCGTCCACAAGCCCGAGTGGCAGCAAGGCCCCACTTCCTCCACCGATACCGCCACCGCTGTTATTGCTGCTGCCACTAACAGGCAGGCATGCCGAGGGCGTGGAATACTTCAAATCGTTGTTGCTCCGGGACACTTTGAGTGCAGAATGGTGGTGTGTGTGTCCATGATGTGCGTGGGTGTGGGTGTGGGTGTGCTCGTTGAGTGTGCTGTAAGGGTCCATCATGAAGTACTGCTGGGACTGAGAGGAGGCCAGACTGGGGTGGGGTGTCGTTTGGGGGAATTTGTCGGGGTTATTGCCCGGGTACCGGCCCATAGTCATGGCATTAGGCGATGGGGAAACAGATGGGGAAGGGGATGGCGGAGGCTGGTGGTGGTGAGGGTGATACAGACACAGCTCCCGTTCCAGCTGGTCATCAGAGCTCCAGTATCCAGAGCCAGGAGCCGAGGCGGAGCCGTGGAGCTGGTGGTGATGGTGGTGGTGGCTTCTGTGTTTGGGCTCGGCCGATCGACAGCGCTCCCGGCTCTTGCTGCGCTTACGATGACGCACACCTGCTGGTGGAGTTTCCCCATCCGGGCTGACCCTTGATCCTCCACCACCCCCACCACCTCCACCACCATTAACACTCCCCACGTTTCCCCCTCTGGAGGACTGTGTGTGGTGCGGCCCCTCCAGCGAATGTGATTTGGTGAAGAGCTTTTGGACTGAATGGACAAGGTGACGGATCCTCCCCGGGCTGTCGTTGTTGACATTGTTGGCATTGTTGGTCACTGATCCTCCGCTGTGTGTCAGCGCTCCTCGCTTGTACTGCAGGGTGTGGTAGCCATCTCGGGAGAAGGACGACTGACGCTCAAACGACTCTGCAAAATTTGCCGGTACCCTTGTTGGCGTTTTACCCCCGTAGCCTCCTCCTCCACCTCCTCCTCCTCCTACTACATATGGCACCATGGCCATACACTCATCCTTTACCTCCGGATGGTGGGACGAGGAGATTGAATGGCACCTCCTTGGGAATGTTCCATAAGGGACGATGCTGTTGTCGGAAGGGTACGATGTCCGCTGAGCGTTGTAGTAGGACAGCTCAGCTGGATGTGGCATGGGAATGGGTAGAGGCATGTCCATCTGACTGATCAAATATGGCTTGCGGTCAACATGGTGACCCATAGGATCGTATGACGGCTCATAGGAGACCACATGATGGTGACCTCGACTGCCGGCCATGCTTTTCATGATAAGGGAGGGATGAGTGGATAGAAAAGGAAATAATGGGAATGACAGGTGTCAGGCAGACCCTTGTCAGGCCTGCAGAACTGCAGACTCTGGAAGATAAGAACACAAAAAATATCCACATCACTTTTTGCAAAGTCAAATCCAAAATGCATCATGAGGAAATATGAAAAACAAGTAATTCTTTCAGTAAAGTGTGCACCAAGAGTTATTTCTCACTTGTTATGTTTATTTCAGTTATTCTGAAAATCATTAATGCTGAATTAGCGTATTCCCTGAAGTTTAGAGAGGCAGAGAAGGCAGCTATGTGCACATCACAGCTTGTACAGCACATCTGATAGTTTGTGTTCATTATAGATTTCTGCATCATCCACATTGAAATTTGGTAAATTCATACACATACATATGCAAGTTAATTTATTAGTTGTTTGGATAAGCTTGACACATATTTTGGTTTTTGCTATTACCTGACTGTTTATTGAAAGGTTGAGAGTTACTAAAAAGTGTCATTATTTTTAATTTAAGGAGAAGCAGAAGCTAAATTAGCTTGACTTCTCACTCTTTTACAGACAAAACATATAATAAAGTAAGATAAGACATTGAACATGAGATGATGAACTAGTTTAAATTACTAATGGTGAAATTATTTTAGTTTTTATAGCAACAATGAAAACCACAAAAATCCAAACAACAACATAGAGTAACATCTTCACAAATATTCACATGTATATCTGTCATGTGGCATGTCCAGGTCCGGACCAACAGGGGGCCCCAAACGGACCCAACCTATGTACAGACAAACCTCATGTAGTGCTTCTATTTTTAGCCTGCGCAGTTATTGCAGTCCTACAGTTAGCATTGTAGCCGACAAGGAAACGCTGAAACCAATTGCATACGAGTAATGCCGTCCCACGTGATATGGCTCAACCATTCCGGTTTGTGCATTGCCGTCGGTAAACATTGCAACTCAGACCAGAGACGTGTGGGAGAGAATCGCACAAGGAGAAAAAATATTTAAAAAAAAGTAAAATTATGACGGAGCTGAAGGAATTAATAGAGAGATACGGTACAAAGAGTAGAAGGAAAGGAGAAACTCAGACGATAGCGCGAGAGAAGATGGAGCCGTGATGTAAAATATGGAACAAATGACTCTCAGCCAGAAAAAAGAAAAAAAGAAAGGTGAACAACAGCTAAAGAGCATTTAATCCAGAAAGCTCTTTTTCAGTTTCTACTTCCCACAGGTAGCACTAAACCAGGCCGCCTCATCTGTTCACAAACTGTGGCACTTATTAGAAGTGCCATTGTGAAACAACAAGAGAAAAACAACGGTTTTGAACAAATATACCACTGAAATCTGAAGCTAGAGGATCAGATCTAAAAAATTTAGCTGTTCCAGTATGACCAGTTCACCAGGTCCCTGAGCCACACATTCACTGCCAAACAACGTGTCCACTTAAATAGAAATTACACAATATGATTAGGCATTCTGATTTTTGAACTACAAAATTGCTTGAAGAAACATCCGCTTACTGGACCTTCTTGAATTTTAGTTAAAGGTCCTATATCATGCTATATTAAGACCTTCAAAAATCAACTACAGCCACATATGGGTAATATTTTACATTTTGAAAAATAAAATACTAATTTAGTAAGAAATATGACAATGACCATCCAAACAGATGTTCTTCGGCCATTCGTTTGCCTCTAGCACCAGAGAGAATGGGCGTGTATGTTCAGCTGTCAAGGCGCGGCACCAGTAGCAGGCACTTCCTGGAGGGAATGGTTCAGAATTCTATTGACGATATGGCTGCACAGTCTCACTCCGCTGTAAGGCAGGAGGAGGCCACACCCATTTCCAAAAGCACATTGCTGCCCTGCCTCTGGCCCCATAGTGTGTTTTTATGTGTTTGCCCATGCACAGTCAGTTCCCCAAGATGACAACCATTTACTTAAAAAGGCAGCTCTCTACACTGTCTTTGGACGTAACCGTGCAAAGCTAAATGCTATACGTACCTTCACAGTGCATTAGTGAATTGATAGAGCGTGGCTACTGCTGCTACGCTCTCTAGCTAGTGGGCGGGATAACACTACTGGCATGATGACAGCGCTAGAGACGATAGAGAAACTTTGTTTTGAGGAAAAACGACAGCTTTTAAAAGATGGGAGACCAACACCTGAGTTACCAGACCTTCAGCAAAGGAAAAGTCAGAAAATGTTTCATACTTTCCACAGTGAATGATACAAAAGGAAGGATTGGCTTTGTGGATGCGCCTCACTGAGGCTGTTCCGAGTTGTTGTTGTTGTTATTTTCTCAACGGATGCGCTGCCGTGTCATGAGATATATCTTGTTGGGAGAGTATGGAGGCTATATTAAATAATCGTTTGTTTCTTTAATGGTGTTTTACAATGTTGATTTTGATTGATTAACACTTGCCAGCAGAAACATATGAAATTGTCATTGGTGGTCTCGATTTACAACGTGCCTTCCTAACCCGAGTGGTCACGGCACGTCTGCTTCTCTCACCTTTCCTTTTGATCACATTGGCAGGTCAATTAAGGCAAAGACTCTCCTTCACTTACACTACTTTTAACAAAGGTTTCTACATGTTAAAACATCGTTCTATCCCAGGTTTTATCATGTCAATGTAACTTCTTCAGGTGATCGTTTAGAATCAGTCTTTTGATGTGAAAACCGCTGGCAACACTGGTTGGTTTCATGCATCACTACATGTCAACCAAAGAAGAGTCACAGGATTTTGTCTAAAAATAAAGTTCTGAAGGAAAAAGTGATTCACACTGTCCATTGATGACTCATTGGGTCAGACTGTACTGGATACTAGGTTAAAAAAAATAAGCTGCTTTTTATGAACATGATCACAAGTGAACTCTGTATGTGATTGGATGTGTAGTTTTGCTCATTTAGGTCAGCATAAGTCTATCTGTAGTACATCTAGACATTTTAAGGTATGAGGCCAACGTGCAGCACTTTGAAAGCCCCCAACCAGTCGGCTTGAGGTTAATAAGAAATAAAGATCTCATGTTGGACACGTCATAAAATCCTAAAAATGCTAAATTTTATGGTCATTGTCATAATGTTAAAAAACGAATATGTACATAGTTCAACTTATCATATAGATGAGACTCAATACAGGACTAGGGCTCAAATATTGCATTATCTTTTGAAAATCTTGTGAGATCCTCAACCCACACAAACTAAAAATGAAAAGAAGAGTTGCAGGTTCATAACATTTGAAACAAACACGTTCACTTTCAGTCCCAGCGGTTAAAACACAAAGGCAGGAAACTGGACTGGATTCTCCACCACAAATTACTGATAGTCACTCCAAAAGAATAAACCTGGTTATTTTTGTTTTTTGAAACGGGAAACAAATGGTTTTACATTTTTGACAAAAATCTGACAGCAGAAGGGTAACAGACTGCCAGCAAAACGAAAGATGTATACCCAAGTATATGTTTAATTGAAACCTCCTAACACGCTCTAATATGCAAGGAAGGTATGAAATCCTCCAAACTGCTTCACCGCACTTCAGAAAAAAGAAAAAACACCTATATAAGAGTTTGTGTAACAAAAATCCATGACCACAAATATAATTTCACCTAATCTTCCTGTCATACAGCTGCAGGGTTTGGTAATCCCAAACAAAGCTAATTGGTGATGCTTATCACTTCCTAGTAACTGGCGAGGGTCATCCCACTACCATAGAAACACAGTTTACAGCACAATAAGCCTTTTTATAGAATACCCTCTTTTATTTAAGTACTTTGTATTTATTTTTTGAGTTATATATGCCCTGTGCTATTTTTCAGTTACTTGTATTGCATGTTCTGTTTGTGGTTCTCAAACTTTTTCTGAATCCAAGTACCCCCTTTTTCCAGCTACAACATTTTGCTCAGAATACTGTGAAAAAACAACTGAAGAGCATAATGATGGAATGATTGAGTGATAGTTTTGTGAATAAATCACACATAAATAAATGAAATTAAAACTAGAGAAAAACAACAATAAAAGACAATGATCAACAGATTAGACAGAAAAGCGACATTAAATGCAGATAAAACTACCAAATGAGATGCAGATTTACATTAAAGACACAAAACTATAGTAGGGAAATGTAATGAATAATGGGAAAAGGAAGTTTTTTTGTTGATCCATGAGCCATTGTTGTATACCCTTAAAGCAGAACTAAGTAACTTGTGCTTAGCGCTCCCCCTAAAGGTCTTTTTTTGGTTATGTCACTGTCGTAAATACTCCACACAACCCGCCGCCTGCCCCTCCCCACAGCTACATGCGCAGCTTTGCTCTCCCAAGACGGTAGCAACCGATCACTGAAAAATCCTAATACAACAGGGACACTAAGGGTGCTTTCACACATATAGTCCATGTCACCATGTGAACAGTATGAGGAAGAGAGACAAGTAAAATAAATGAATGATGTGGGAGTAATACGGAAGGGAGTGTGGAAATGTGTGATGTGTTTGTTTGCTGACAAAGCGGATCTGAAAATGGATGGATAGATAGATAGATAGATAGATAGATAGATAGATAGATAGATAGATAGATAGATAGATAGATATTTGTGTGTGTGCTGCCTGATGGAGCACTGGGTTGCAAATGTGCGTGCGTGCTTGTTGCGCAATCACACACACTGTCGTCATACACTTGTATTACCCTCACAGGGACTATGAATAGGATTTATTACGGTTCTGCTTTAATATTTCACTTTTTTTAAAACCAAGGTGACATAATTCTTAAATGCACAAATATGTAAAGACAAAAACAAACTTGAAACACAATGTTTGCTAAATTAAAAAAAACATGTCATCATTAGCAATCGCTGAGTTAGAAAAAATATTGAATTAGCTAATGGTTTTTTTTTTTTTTTTTTTTGCTTGAAACAGTCTCAAGTAGCTTTATCATAATTTCTAATACTTATCTCTGCAACACAACACAAATTCAACAAGTTCAGAGGACCCATACCTATTATTTCTTGTTACACAGAAAATGTGCTTATTTAGATTCTTCAACAACAGTCAAAAATATATGAACTCCACACCTGTGCAGACAAATATACTGGTCTGTGCTGCATATATAGCCTCTGTATCTGCAGGTCATCTCTGCTAATAAAACACCTCCAATATTAACTAAAACCAACAAGGTTTAGCTAACTGCAAACAGAGAGAGCTAATGTATTAGTACTGTGTTAAGAACAACATATATCTGTGTATTCTCTGTGTGCAAACAAGAACTTAGTTTTACTCGCTGACAGCTATGCAAACTCTTTATCTGCAGCAATGTGGGCCTCAACCCAAACAGCACAAAAAAATTAAATGTTTTTTTTTTGTGCATTTTATAAAGTTATTGTCAGTGGTATACAATTACTAAGTAAAAATACTATTGTGGCATATTACTTTATTTTCAGTTGACTTTTACTCCTAATTTAGAACGTTATCTTGCAATTAATCACACAAAATGAGACAATTAAACAAATTATAAAATGTATTTATTGACCCTAACTCAATATTACACAGAGTCCCTTGTTTTTTGGTGCTTGTTGGATACTTGTGATTGTGAAGAGGGGGATGAAGTAAGACAGATGAGACTCTTTTTTTATTTCTTGTTATTTGCTTTTATTGGAAAGCACTTTGTGTTACACTCACATGTATGAGAAGTGCTCTACAAATAATGATTGATTGAATGACTACATGAGGTTTCCTGTCCTTCCACAGCAAGGAAGTTGTTGCATTGTAAAAAGTTCAGTTTGAATTATACTTCCTGACAAACTGTAATCCAAGTGTCAATTCTCATACATCAAGACAACATGTCTTATGAACGGAGCGCATGGAGAGCCACGTTCACGAGCAAGATGAAAGACGTTGCATAAGAAAAGCCGAGAGGTGGAAATTAAGAGGCTAAAATTAACCTCCGTGTGATTAAACTGGAGAAAAAAACGGAATGAGAGATTGACAACTGGTCTTTAGCATCACCTCCTGCTGCATTTATCAAAGTGTGTGTGTGTGTGTGTGTGTGTGTGTGTGTGTGGGTGGAAAAAGAGGAATGGAAATAGGGCTGAGATCAAGTTATTTTAGGGTAAATGGAAGCTGGCAAACAAAAAGGCTTTGAGTCACCATCTGAGGGTGGATTACAGAAACGGATTCAGACAGGATCGACTCACCGTGAGCGTGATGGACTTGTGCTTTCACACAGACACACGAGGAAACACCTCACATTGAAATTATGTCAAGTACAGGCTTTGAAAACTGTAGAAAAAAAATGATTTATGCTTCTTTTTTTTTTTTACATTTGTAGTACTGAGTTCTTCTTCATTACACCTGAGCAGATCTGTAAGGAAGGGGGAAGGGTTTAGTGGTGCTGCTCTGTGGGCGTCCTGCTGAAGACTCCAACAGAAAAGGTCAGAAGTCTGGGTCTGAGCGATAAAATACTCACCTTGCAGTGGATGAATTTGATTTACCTTCGCTTCACAAGGTTCACTATCACGCTTCATTTGTGAGTTCTTAAAAGGCCTACAGAATAAAAGCATATTATTGTCTTGCGTGTTGATGTGGTAAAGGACCTTGCGTGCCCCAGTGGCTTGGAGAGCCATGACGGAGGAGAAGGTTCAACCAACCAAGTCAGGCAGGTCAAAGGGTACAAAAGCCAGAATAACTACAATGCGGTGGGAGAACACATACAGGTTTGTCTGCCTGGGTGAGTCACTTCCCCCAGAAGAAGGAAAACTGATTTCAAACATCTGCTGCATGGCAGAAAAATCCAGCAAAGGAAAAAGGCTTGAGGAATAAACCTCAAAGAAACACCCGGAGTGGAGCTCGTAAGGTAGTTTGATGTTGACCTCAATCTCTCTCTGGCAGCTCCTGGGATCATGTTGGCATCAGACCTCGGCAGCCATGCTGTTTCTTTGGATTTGTCAGTGAGGTGAGGGGGTGGAGGTGGAGGTGGTGGGTGGGGGGGGGGCATACTGTACGTGGGCTACAGCCTTTCCTACATGCAAATGCCCAGGCTTACATCTTGAATACAACTCTGAATTCTGCTGACAGTTACTGCCACTGAAGCGCAGCAAGGAAGGCTGCACATCCAACAGACCAGAGATGACACACAGGTGTGACCTGTGAGAGAGACGGCCACCCTCACATCAGTCTCTACAGTAGCTGGGTTTCCATTAGCCTTGGAAATGCACAAAATCTAAATTGCACAATAAATGCAACTGGTAATGGAAACACCTGAATTTCAAAAAACACTGAAATCTATCGATCAAAAGTTTTTACGCTTTCATGAGGAAACATTTTAGACGTTTCAATATTGAAATGTATCGGAAAAGCGCTATTTCACTTTTTCCGCAAATACAGTACACGTCACAGAACTTGACGTTCCTGGTCACATGACCACTTCTCTCTGAGAAAATATGGCACGATACGTGTAAACGGAAGAGGAGACAAGACATTTTGCAGCATTATACATTAAAATGATTACTGCCACATTAGACAGCAGAGGAAAGTGCTATAAGGAGGTATGGAGCGTTCATCTTCCTGCCCAAAACACAGCATCTGTGACATACTGTAGACTTACTGAGCACCACCGACACAAAAGTGGTGGCCTCGGAGTGGAATAATAAGCACAGGATTGCAGGATCTGAATCACATCTTGACCTCCACCAGTGTGAATCCTTGAGCAAGGCATTTGATCCCTAAATGGTCCCTTAATGCTGCTCCGTGGCTGCTTACTGCTCCTCAGGGATGGATCAGAGGCGGAGAGCCAGTTTTGTGCTTGCAGTGTCATCTTTGTGGTCCAAACACATTCAGAGCTCATGATGGAGCCAATAATGTGGGATGATTTATTTATTTATGGACATTTTATTGGAGGATCAACCCCATGAGATGAATCATCTCAATTTCAAGGGGGTCCTCAGCATCTTGATCAAAGAAAATAGAACAGAGAACAGCAAAGTAGATACAATCAAATAAAACAAAATAAGGTTTAGGGTTTCAGTATAAAAGCACATAAGAAAGCCTGATGTAAAGGAGCTATACTGCACGTTATAAACACCAACCAATGTTATTGTGTTTTAAATGTTTCACTCTGCCAACCTACAGTATGCAATACACTTTTATCATTTATATGAGGTGACACATGGTCTGTAACAGTTTGTGAAAAGATCAGCAACTAAGTAAAATACCTTTGTGTAAATATGTGACACTTTTTGGATAATTTATCAAAGTTGTGTTATTTACATCTTGTTTTTTTTTTTTTCAATTTTGTACAAATGTGTTTAAGAGTATTTTTTTTTATTATTTTTGACTCGTTTTGCTAAGGTTTATATATATTTTCTAAATAGATGTGTATAATACATTTGATTTACTGTATATGTTGTTTTTTTGCAGTCAGTCGTTTATTTTTGATTATTTTCAAACTGGATTTTTTTTCCCGCACATTTTCTGTTTTTTGATGAAAAATGTATTTATTAATATTGCTTTAAATGTGTTTTTACCTTCTCATATCATTGAGTCACAGGTGGGTAAACCTGAGAAACGACCCCTAGGGACAGATATGGTGTCTCTTACGGTCCTTTATAAGGATTTTTAAGCAAAACCTGCCGGCAAAAGTAAAAAGCATGTGACACCATGGTAACCAACTCAGTATGCGACAAATAAAGAAGCAAAAACAGAACATGGAGCGAAGCACTCACTACTACACCACATACTATAAAAGGTCCCCGAGCTGCAGCAGGTGGAAGCAGTGAATGAAAAACTTCATGCTTTGGTTACTTTGATCCCTTGGAAACAGGACCTGTGTATTTACACTTTAGGGCTCAAGTTTTTCTTTTTTTAATTTTATTTCTTTTACAAAAACTCACACAAATTACTAATTTCCTTTAACATTTTTTAATCATGAGAGATTAATCAATTACTAAAATGACAGTATTGCAACTTTGACACCTTTACAACTTAAGAGATAGAAACCTTTTTCATAAATCTCATTGTAAAATCCAGTATGATGAAATTAAAATCAAAGTAACGGAAGTTCAAAATGTAAATTAATAATACTAAATTAATAAAACACTATACATAAAAACTGAGTAGTGATGCTAAGTGTAACAAAGCACAGTAAAGACCTTTTAATAGCATCACCAAAAGGAACAGACGCAGTGTGTTCTCTTCACGTGCAGCCTGTCAGACTAAACGCAGGGCACAATTTTACCATAAAGATGTTGTAAACTGATGAAAAATGCTCAGTGTCTCCTCTTAGGAGCTTTCCATATAACTTTTAACCAGGAGTGGTCACAGCACAGGAGGAAAACCGTGCTCTCTCTGAACATGTTCATGTTCGATGAGGCACGAGTGATAAAAGCAAAGACGGCGTGGTGCTCTATTATGTAACATTTCTATAAAAAATGTATCAGGCCACACTCTGGGTGTTCAGCTCTCGTTCCCACACTGGTTTGTTTAGCCAAAGATTGCTTTCTCTGGATTACTTTCTAGAAAATAAGGATTCAATTCCCATTTTAGTATAATCCAGACATTAGTAATCAATTTAAGAACAAATGTTGATTTTAAACAACACAAAGCATTACAAAAGATTGTGATTTAGATTGCATTGTATGCTCAATGAGTGAATGGGATGAAAGTGAAAGTTGTTCCTTTCCATCTTGAAAGACAAGTGACAAGTAATGTGCAATGCAATAATCAAAGGAGTTGATACCAAGTTTGATAAGTTATTATCCAATATTTGTTATTTTTTATTTTTTATTTTAGAAATTTCATCTGCTTCCAGTTCAGGCCGAAATTGGAGGGGAACTGATCATTTTAACCCTTTAAGTGCCAAAATCAAATTATTGTCAGAATTTCATAACTACATACTGCCAGATGACAAACGCTTTCAGCTTCAATACAAAAGTCATTTAAAAGTCTGCCAATGTTGAACTTTTTTAAAGAAAAACTGTTTGAAGCCTGCCATCTGAGACTGAGTCACCCCCCATGGTTGTGTTCTCAGTTTACTCCTTAACTCACTGTTCACTCATGACTGTCTGCCATTTATCTGTTCATAACCAACGACAACAAGACAGTGTACAGACCAGGCTACAAATCATGTTTATATATTAGGGTTAATGAAGTCTGGATAGGGTGTTTATAGTTTTTGGGGAAAAAAAAAAAAAAAAATGTAAAAAAAATAGTGAATGTAGCCATGTCGGAAATAAACTGAATAAATAAAAATAAAATAGTTCAGATATATTTGATAAAGTTTAGAAGGAGAAACAGAGGGAGCGTTTGAAGATTACTTTAATGTACGTAGTTTCTAGAGTTCCAGACCCGGACCCCAGACAAACCGGACTATAGTTACGGCACTTCCTGTGCGCATGCGCAGTTCCCTGCCGGACCTTTTCTACATAAGTGGCTTAATGTACTTATTTTACCACTGTGTCTGGATGGCAGAGTGGTCTATGGCGCCAGAGTCAAGGACTCTTCCTTCCGCTGGCGTGTGTTCGAATCCCACTTTTGAGATATATCTTTTTTCCTTTTAACATATTTAACACTACAAATTCCACCTTTAAAAATACATATATGAAGAAAAAAAACATTTTATGCTATTTCCTGTATTAGGGTTAGGGATAGGGTTAGGGTTAGGGCTAAAATAAAACTGACAGAACAAAAGCTAGAAAGGGGACGGGTCCGGCAGTGACGGAATTACCGGCATTCGGCTTACTGCGCATGCGCACAGGAAGTGCCGGAACTATAGTCTGGTTTATTTGGGGTCCGGAACTATAGCAGCAGCCTTTATTATATCTCACTGTACGTCTCATTCAGGACTGTTATTTATGAATAAAATCTTCCAGTCACTGTCCAAGTTACACATGCATATTCAGTGATTTCTTCCTAAGAAAGCACTTTAAAATGTTCATCTTTCTGAATTGACAAAAAGAACATTACACACTTTTGGGGACTGTGGTCTAAAGGTCAGAGAACAGGGCTGACGTATTGGAGGCAGGGTTCAAATCCAGTGTGATCCACTTTTGGGAAAATGTATACACTAAGAAAAATTCTAAATGAATTCTATTTACACGTGATTATTTATGTGGAGAAATATATTATTTATACATTTTTAGTCATTTATAGTCATTCCCAAGAGCCATAACAATTTTTTTAATGAATCACACACTGTGGGATACAGCTGCCTGTATTTATGCATCTGGCCAGTAGGTGGTTTTGTGTACATATGAAGCATCAATAAATGAACCATTGCTCGAACCTACTGGCTAAAGTATTAAGATGCCTCACAAAGCTTCATTTCACCATCACTCCTGCACACTTATCATATTGTTCATTTGTATTTCAATTAATTAATTTTCTTTCTTTTTGAGTTACCTGTGGAATGTCTTCCTGGTCTGGCAAAAGATGGTGGAGAGGGCGGAGCTGACTTTTATGCTGAGGCCCACGCCCATAGGGCCAGACTAAGCTCATTGACCTCATGGGGGGAATTGGGAGTTCTTTATGTTAGATTTTAGTTTAGCTATTATGTTATCCCCTGTGTGTGTTTGATGGGCTGATCACCTGTTTCCTGTTCCTTGGCTGCTTGATCCACGACACCTAGCGTCACAACAATGACTTGATCCTCAACACCACCAAGACATGTGTCATTGACTACAGCAAACATAAGGACAAGGTCTAAAGATCGTAGGAGAACTAGCGGAGACACTCCAACAGAAACTGCTCCCCAACTTCTAACAGAGCACCATAGAAAGCATCCTGAGCGATCAATGCACATTGTGGTTCTCCACGTGTCCACCAGCAGATCACCAAGACCTCTTCTACCATCATCGGTGCACGTCTTCCCCTACCCAGGTCAGAGTCTGTGTGACACCCTTCCCTTTGCAGGCTCAGGGTCAGGAGGACATGGACTGAAAGACTCAGCTTTTTTCTAAGCCTGAGACCGACCTGCAGCTTTACAAACCTCTCACAGCTTCTAACGGCTGATTCTGACTCTGAGGGAAAATGTTTTCTTCTGATGATGACGAGCAGTCATAGAGTGAAAGTGAGAGGGACCAAGCAGGGGAGGGTCAAAACATTTGTAAATCAGGTTTGAGGTCAGTAAATGATGATGATGGTGGTGATGAAGACGACAAGGTTTTTTGTTTTATAGTCATTGTACTTGCGTTGCATCAGAACCTTGGATAAAACTGTGGCTTCAACTGAAAATCACAAATGCCAAACTCTAGGATCACATACTTTGGATCAATTTAGTGATGCTGCAAAAATCCAATTAGATTAGTATATTAAGGGCCTGATTGCCAAAACGTCAACATTTGTAAATCTGTGTGCAAATGTTGCAGTTGATCTACTAACAAAGACTGCGTCCATCACACACGCAAAAATAACTCTAGCAATCCATTTAGGGTGTTAGCCTCTAATGAATATGTAATCTGGGTGTTTCTGCTGACAGATGCAAACAGGTCGATTCAACATACGCGAAGTGTTTTACAGGCAGGTGATAACTGTCACAGCTTTACTCACAGATGGCTGCAGTTAATGTTGGAGGGGCAGACGTAGGCAGAACCAAAGGCCACGGAGAGAACGCAGCTTTTCTGCCGAGTCAGCATTTCTGGAATGAATGAATGAAAAATAATGTAAACGTTTCTTCTGAGCCCTTCTTGTCCTTTGGTCTTCTTTTTCTATCTATCCATCTTTCTTTGACTTTCGTGCTTACATTCAACCATATGTTTATTCTCCTTTTCCACTCACGACTCCAACATTTCACTCCGCTCTCCCACGTGTATGCAAAAACCTCAATTAAACACGGCGCCTCTACCACTTTTAGCACCTGTTACAAACTGCACAGGCAATAGCAGCACATGCAATGTATTTGCGTGCACAAACAATTTAATGCTCTTTATTTGGAATCATAGTAAATCAGGCTGGAGCCCAGAGCTCACAGTAAACATGGCGATGCTGCGTTTAGTTGTTATGCTGCAAAGAAGTAGAACAAACTGCCAGCAGAGCTGAAGTCAGCATGTAAACATTTTTAAATCACAGTTAAAGGCACTCTTTTTCTCTACTGTGTATGATTGAGATGGAGATTTTTGGCCATGTTGTTGTTGATGTAATGTGTTTGTTGATGATTTTAAATATTTTTACTGATGATTTTAAATGTTTTGTTGCCGACTTTAATGTTTTTAAGCTGTTGTATGTTGAACTTTTTGATCAGGCCTTTAGATACAACGCAGAAACCCGTTTCCCTGCGACGCAGGCCAGTGGCAAACACTACAGCTTAGGCTGCAAGAGAGGAAAATAATAAATGTCTAATTAAAAGTATAAAGTACACAGAGTCAGACATTATGCAAACGGAGGGTGCCAATAATGTCAGCTGTACATGCTAACAAAGGTTTGTGCAAACGTGTTGTAGTGCATAGAATGTAAACAGTGAGCCGTTTTGTCAAAGGTTTCTAGGTTGATGGTGTGGGGAAGAAAGAGTTTTTGATTTCACACTTGTGAACTTCCAATCTCAGGGAAGAAGTGTGAACAGTCAGGAGGTGGGTGGGTACTGAACTCCTGCAGACTGAGACGCTGAGACTCAAATCCAGCACTGATCAGGAAGGAAATACACATAAGGAAGACACAGCTGCTGATCTTCTACGACTCTTTAGTGGAGAGTGTACTTGCATATAGCCTGAACATTTGGTCCATAGGCTCCACAGGACAGGAAAGCAACACAGAGGACCATCAACATGGCCTGGATGGCAGATCTAACTGCCTCAAGAAAACCAGTATATAACAGGAAACCAATAAGTTTTCACATCCTCTATCACGTGTTTGACCGGTTGTCCTGGTGACAAAGTGGTGGCTTGTCCAGAATTATTTTGAATTTACAATTTGTAGGATTGTAGGTCTTTATGACTGGGGTTGGGGGTTGGTTCAAAGTGGCTGACTTTAGTAAGAGCGTTTGGCTCCAAATCAGTGAAGCCAAAACTCTCTCACCAAAGCCCATCAAGACCCTATCAAAACCTGAGAGCAATGAACAAGCTCTTTTGGAGCAAAAAAAAGTCATATTTCTAGCTGCTGCCCAGCATCAACGTAACCTTTGTTTGCTATGCTCGAAGCGACTTATAGAACCCCCAGTCATTAAGACCATCAGTACCCTCCAAACATACCCCCAACAGAGAATAGGGCTGTGTTCGAAATCTCATACTAACGTACTCTAGGCTGAGGTCAAAATGAGTAGGTAGTGCATTCCAATTAGATAGTATGGAAAGATTGAGTACGCAAGAAATAACCGGATATACACTACACTGTATATCGGGACGTATGCATGGTGGGCATATTAGTCATACTTAACCGCCCCATGATGCATTGTAAGCATAGGCGGAGTTTGAGATAATTGCCAGGCGGGGGCAAAATTAAAAAAAAAAACCAAGAATTAAATATAGAACGTCTCTAGATTCAAACTTTTTTTACTTGATTTTATTTCATGAACCTTTGAATTTTATATCGCCGTTTTTTATTTCCTAGTTACTGTTTTTTGGCACTTAAAATGATTGTATATTATGTAAATCATATCAAGAATCGGGAAAGCTGTAAGCGATGCTCCCCCTGTTCCCCCTGCAAACTCCGCGAATGATTGTGAGTGAACGTAAAATAGTCCTGGGACCGGCTAAGCTAAAAGGAAAACATCCCCGTTTCAAAATAAAATCATCTTCTATTAGTCTTCTATTAGTTTTTAACGCTTTTGTAAATAGGGCTCTTGTTTTGAAGTTAACCAGAAGTTTCGTCAGGAGCATAACAGCGGGTCTCCGAAAATCTCAGAAAAGTCAACATGAAATATGTTTCCGTGAGTTTTATGGATCAAATGACCACATGTTTAACTTGATATTCTACTTGGTCACTTTCTTGCATAAAATGTTTTCAGAACTTTCAAAGGTGGCAAATGAATGGAGATGTTTAGTTTCAATGTCTCACCATGTAACGGCATCATTCCAGTGCTGTCTTAGTATATTGTGTAATATATAATGTGCATTTTTAACATTTCTTTTAAGGTGTATATGCTGTGAACTAATGTGAATGAACCGTGGGATGATGAAACAAAGGCCTATAGTTAGTATAGTTTTTACCTCCATTGGTCAATCCTCCATTTGTCTGTATCTGTCAGTTTTTGGTCCTGTTTTGGTTTTTTTTTTGTCTTTTTTTTTTCTCTGTTATTGGTTGAATTTCTGTCATATATATATATTTTACACCCACATTTTACGAATGTGGAGAATCATGTGAACATTTATTACTATTGGTAACACGTTACATAATGCAGCCTCCCCACATAATGGCGTTAGGAGGCAGTTAAAATAATTGCAAACCATTTAAAGATCTCAAGCACCCTTCACAGAATTAACTCAGTTCATTGCCATTATTGCTCCACATTCCTGACAAATAAAACCAGGAAGCGTTGCAGCATTTTATTTAATCTGTATATTATTAGGTGATAAACAGCATTGCTAGAAGGTTTCTTTTTCATCATCCAATCCATGCACCCCCAATCAAAAACTGTACAGTATGTCAGAGTCTTGGTGGAAAGGATTTTTTTTCTTGCTTATCGCCCACTGACTGCTATGATTCAACTCAGCCTTTATAGCAGGGCTAAGAAGAGAAGAGCGTGGGATTAACTTGCTTCTCACAGACCCGCTCTCTCTCTCTGCTTTTCCATAGCGGCGAGCTGCAGAGCTACTTTCTCGACTGAAATGAAATCCTGCGTTTGTGCCGCCGATAAGGACGGAGCGGTGGAGAGGAACAGCTCAGTGGTGGGATGTGTGAAGGAGGTGGATACGGAAATGACCGACTGACTGACAGAATTGTGAATCATAGAGAGACGAGCAAGAGTTTCAGGCAGGTGGAGAATGTTTGTAAGTACGCTAAGAATGATTCCAGAAACATAAATAACAGATCAGAAACAAAAAAGAGCAAGGAAACTCAAATAAACTCCAAACTATGTGAATATTGACGGTGAAAGTAGCTATACTTCTACTACTGGATAAATAAATATAAAATAAATATTAGCACTCATAATATAATAAAAACACGAATAAATCATGAATATTAATATTAATGAAAATTAAATGTGAAAACAGGGGATTTAATCTGATTTATTGTTTTATTTGTTTAATCTGATTCATTGATTAATTGGCAAGATTAATGTTTGATTAAACATTATTTGTGGCTCTTCTATACATAGAGACTTTTAAAAGCTCCACTCGTTTCTCCCCTTTGATTCTCATAATTATCTTATCCAACTGAGTGACCTTTACCAGTTTGTGTAAAGGTCACACAGTGTAACTAACACACACACACACACACACACACACACACTTACACACATGCCTGTCACAACATGAACACACGGAGTGGAGAGTACCTGCTGCACCGTGACATCGGACAGCAGCTCGTGTCCAAATAATCGGGTAGATTCAGATCTGAACATATGTGCACTTGTTACACATCAGAACTGTGTGCAAACAGAGCCAGGGTTGCCAGGTTCTGCGTTTTCCTGTCCCTTGAGCAGTTAGGTGAACTCTATATTATAATATTTTCTTCAATGTTGCACTCAAAGCCCTTGATTTTCATATTTCTCTCAAATCCTTTCATCAGCATTCACTATATGTTCATTTCCCTACTTGTTTCAGATCAGTTACTTGTTCTCTGTGTGCCAAAAGAACCCTGATAGGAAGGAATGTAAAACGATTCCTGCACAGACTCTCAGAAAAGCCAGAAACACGTTCATGGATGATTTGGTTCATTTTTCAATAATTAGTCGTTTTACTTTGAAAAGAACTGATCTGTTCTTTAGTTTGTAAGTTTGTAACAGAGGACAGGAACAGATCTATTCTGGATATGTTTATAACCTAGGTTACCAAAGTGAGGTATGGGTACCCCCAGGGGTATGCAAATAGTCACAGGGGGTACATGAATAAAAAAATTAAATTGTAAACTAAAATATAAATCAACCAGCATTTTAGTGTAGTTTTTACATTCTTAATTTTTTTTTATTTTTTCATTCACATTATTCAGTTATAGAAGCTCAAAAATGGAGTAGGCTGAAGCTAGAAAGTCAGGAGCCTCCATGCATTGCCACAAATTACACATTAGCCGACTAACCATGGTTACAGATTATTACGTTTTTTTTTTTCTTTTCATCACAAATTTTTAGCGTCTCCAGACTATTTTTCCTTTCGAGTATTAGCTTATGATAATGTTTGATGTAGCCAGGATTAGTGACAAAGATACGCCAGCTCAGATATTTTCATACTTCATTTCATTTTAATCAGTATTTTTTTTTATTATTATAAATGACTAGAAATTTCAAGGGACCCCATTTGAATTCCAGGCGACCGCACATGGGGTCACAACCCCAAGGTTGAAAAACCCTGCCATTACATTACTATGTTTTTTAAGTGTGCAGCGGTACGTGGCCTCAGGTTAAAGGTCTGAAGGGGTACGGGACTGTGGAAAGTTTGGGAAACACTGGTCTATAACAAAGGACAGGAACAGATCTATTCTTTATACATCTGAAATGAAGGAAATCTGTAACTAAGGATGAAAACAGGTGTATTTTTTATACGTCTGTAACAAATGCCAGGAACAGATCTAATAATGACAAGACCACAGATAATAAACTATAATTATGAAATTATTTATATAGCTCTAATTACAAATACAGTCATCTCGTAGCACAAAACATCAAATTGTTAAGCAAAAATCCAACAATTTCTCATGAACGAGCATCAGCTATGTTAGGTTCATTTGTTTGTATTCAGATTATAACAGCTCCACATTCTAGAGTCTCTGTGCCATTAGACAACTGTGTTGTATCGATAAGTAGATTAAACTTTGATTTGTGTCTTGTACAAAGAAGATAAAGATCAGTTCTGAGGTCTGTACCATGAAGCTGGATTTTTTTCTTGTCGAGGTAACTTCAGGGGTCTGTACTACGATGCTGGTTAACTTCTTACGGGGTTAAATCACCATGGTAACTTATGCTGAATGGCTAACCTGGTCTGGAGCAAGTTACGTTGTGGATAACTGATCAGCGAGTATTCTCTTGGAAAATGGCCTGCCCATTCGAGAATAATAATAATACATAAGTTTTATACAGTGCTTTTCAAGGAACTCAAAGACGCTTTACGAATTGAAACAGACAGATAAAGAATGGGAGTGCTATTGTAGGTTGTAGGCAAAGAATGTAGAAGGTTGTGCAGGACATTATTTGTGCAGATCTGACAGGTGACAGGAGAGAAAGAATATTGATGGATGCAAGTCTTTTGCATTTTCCCATTGGCGTCCTACATGAAAGCTATAGACTTTTGATCTGATGGACTGCGCTACATTAGTCAACTGATGGAGTCAGACGTTGCAAATGTAGCACATCGGTCGCTTATGTACCGCAGACTGTGTGCATTGCGCAGAGGTTTTTTGCCACTGGTAGATTCATCAATCAAGTAAGAGCATTAGAAAACATTAGTGGTTGTACTAATTTAAACTTTTCTCAATGAAACTTATGGTGTCTTATAATCTCATGTGGGATGGATCGCAAGAAGAGATAAAATGATTTAATTCACTCAATCATTCATAGGTACTTCTATACATGCTGTTGGTGACCCTACGTGTATTAAAGTGAAACTGACTCAGAGTGCTGAGCGTGTATATTGTTCGATGATTTATTATTGTATAATCTCATGAATTAACATTTCCCACCAGCATTCCTTCTTTTCTGTCTTTTGCTGCAGAAACAGTGTTGTTTTAGGCCTAGATTGTAGATTTTATTTCTTATTTTTTAAGCATGATTGTCTGTTCCTCCATGGTAACGTAGGCTGCTCTGCAGAGTTTCCCTGTATTTGCTATTGGTTTGACGCTTCAAACTCCGCCCCTTTTATGTGAACATGCGCTGATCCAGATTGGAAACCCCTGGGTTAAATTACCGAGTTGATAACCAGCTTTGTAGTAAAGCTGATTTGGAAGGAGAATGTCTTGTAAAGTCAACCCAGCTAACAGAGAGATATCCTTGTTATGTTTTTCCAGCTTCGTACAGGGCTCTGCTGTGACATTCAATCTCGGTTCTACCAGCCGAACGAATCGTGGCTTGTTTGAGGGGCGGAGCCTGGAGAGACCTGGGTCTCTCATCAGAAACATACAGCCACACACTTAGGGCCTATACTACGAAGCTGGATTTCCTCTTATCACGCTAACTTCCGAGAGTTGTTCTGCGATGTCCGTTTATCATCCCATGGATTAATATTGTTTGATCTCACGCTTTTACGCATTAACAGTGTCAGCAGCTTCCTGCCTGTATTCCTTTCTTCCTGCTTTTTCTGCAGCAACACTGTTGTTTTTGGTCTGAATTATGGATTTAACGCTCTCCAGAATTTCTCTGTTTGTGATTGGTCTGATGCTGCAATCTCCACCCCTTTCACTGGAGTGCGCACAAAGCCTGGCTGAAATCACTTCGCTTAAGTGAATGTGTTTATATCCTGCTTTGTAGTACAGGTGCTCTGTGACGAAAAATGTTCGTTTAGGTGAAGCCCGCTAACGGAGGGATATCCCGGATATACTTATCCAGCTTTGTAGTACAGGCCCTTACCGTCCGACGCTGACAACAAACAACAATACTCAAAACAGAGCACAAACAAGAGAACTTAAAAACATAGAACAACAAAAATACACAAATTAAATAAAAGAAACAAACACAAAATGACACTCAAAACACTCAAATGACAACATAAAAATGAACCAAATAAATACACAAAATGACAACTAAAACACACAAAACTAAAGCGTAGCCTAACCATCAAATGTGGTGATACTTAGTTAAAGATTTCAAACTAAAGATGGTCCAATAATGGTTTTTATGCTAATCACTGATTGATCATAAAAGTAAAAAAAGAGTCATTAGTTAGTCCCACAGCACTATTTCTCATTAAACTATTCCAGACAACACTGTTATCAAGTGAATCAATGAGCAACATGTGACTCTACTGGTGCATTCACACCAAACGCGTTTCAGGCGTCAAAATCATGCCTCACGCCCCTAGTTGGATGCTTAGTGCTCATTGATCCAGACACTTGTCACAAACAAGTTGGGAAGAGAGTGCGTTGAGTGCGTTTTGGGGAGGGGCTTCTCTGTTGCTGGTGGTGTTCATACAGTGAATGATATTGTTACAAATACAGTTACGTTCATAATTCACCCAGTGACTGTGAAGTGGTGGGGAACAATGTGTTGAGAAGGCTGTGTTTCCGGTCAGATGTATTTTGGTGTGACTCACTGTGATGTTAGAGGGCTATAGAGAAGTGTGGTTGAATGCAGAATAAAGTTTGGAGTTCCTTACTGAACATGCCGTCTACGACTCATGTTCATCACTCTATTCTAGCAGAAGAGCGCCTGTCCATCTGTCTCCAGTTAATGTTGTTTTTTTTCATCATTCTGAATACGTCACGGTTGGGAAAAGCTCCTGATTGGTCGACGCGTCGCAATATGCCCCAAAAGTTCAACAATCCCAATTTTAGCGTCGGCCGCGTTGGAGGCGCCGGACGCACGTCAAAAGCTTTAAATCTCACAACGTGCCACCATATATTGTGTATGTACACCTGACGCTTTTGACACTTTCGACTCGTTTGGTGTTAACGTGCCATTAACCTATAATTTACTAACTTACCTCATTAGTTAGCATTTATTAGTTAGTGTTAGCATTTATTAGTTAGCATTGGCGTTTATTAGTTAGCATTAGCGTTTATTTGTTAGCGTGAAACAAAATAAATGTGTTTTTATAATATTAATGAATATAACATACAGAGTTATACAATACAGAGCTACCAAGGAAGCAGATCAAAAGCAGTATAAATACTCTAAAAGCCAGTTTAAATGTAACAAAAAAGCTAAAGCTACTCAGCCCTTACTTTTCTCAGCATTTAACACAAAATCCTGGGCAATGAAGTAATAATAATACATCTTTTTTATATATAGCGCTTTTTTGGACACTCAAAGACAGAATCAAGGCATTATTCTTTCACTCCACACTGAGTGATGGTAAGCTACTATTGTAGCCACAGCTGCCCTGGGACAAGGCTTCCGTCAGTTTGTCCCAGGGAAGCTGTGGCCATAGAGCGCCATCGGCTCCTCCGAACCACCAACAACACTCACTCACTACATTTATACTAGGCAATGTGGGTGAAGTGCCTTGCCCAAGGACACAATAACAGATACTGTCCCCCACTGTGGCACCTGGAATTCTCAGTGGTCTCCCATCCAACTACTAGCCAGGCCCTGACCTGCTTAGCTTCCGAGATCTAACAAGATCGGGCACAAAGTGGAAGTGACAGTACATTGTATCAATGACCTTTATGTAAGTATTTTTCAGACCCAGCAAAATCACCAGAAAAGGGGCTACATTTTAGCATACAAAACATAGGTTATGATGTTCGCTACGCCCACTGATTTTTTAAGGGTACCAGCAATCATTTCCCAAGTGATCAGAGCATCCCTTTCAAAACAAAAGGCAGCAGAACACGAAGAGCAAAGTGCGAGTGAAGCAGAAAGCCCAAAGAGTCCATCTTCAGCAGGACAGGAATATCACATGTGAGAACCACTCAACGTATGTTTCATTTATTAGAGTCCACCAAAATACACACACTGAAGTGAAGATGGACACAAAAAGCAGGATGAGGTTTGCTGCTCCCAATGACCAGAATAGGTAGCAAAAACACAGTTATCACATCATTCTGTTTCCAAATGTCCTCACAAGACATAATCAAACCTTTATTAACCCTTTAAGCAACCATAACTTCAACAATAAGGAATGATCTTGTTGCAGCTACTGCTCCATTAGGAACAGTAATAGTCCCAATAGAAAGACAGTTTACAACCAGCACGCAGTCAGCTCGGGATCAGAGCAGAGCAGATTACTGACAAACTAAGGCTGCGTTCACGTCAGTCCTTTTTTTGTTCAATTCAACCACACCAGGGTTCGGTTCTCCGTGAAGTCTGCATCGTTCGTCCATGCGGGAAAATACAACCAGCCAGTGGCACGGATCAAGTAAGCGGACTCTAATCCAGATGTAGACGGCCCAGTTGTAATTGAACTCTGGGTTGATTCCTTCTCCCTGAGAGCTGACGGATGGAGCTCTATGGTGGCAGTAGGACAGGCTCTATTGGACACTATTGTCCTATTTTTGAGATTATGCCCATTTGTTAATTGATCAAATAGAATATAGTAGAAAAATAATTTGGCCTAAATAAAAAAAGTCAGTAAACAAGTTCTGATGAACTACGACCGGGCCCGCGGAATGTCTCCGGGCCGAATAGCATGTACCATGTTCCCGAGAATTCAGTCAAATGACTTGGTTCCACCGAGTTAAACAAATGAAGTTGTGCGACGTAAAATCATAATCCACGTTGAATTGCCTTTGAAACGATATATCACACGACTATTTTCCCATAAATTTGGAAATTACCAGAAATGAGGTGTGGGCCCCCGGGCCCCATTTTTTAAAAAAAGGGCTCAGAGCGTCTCATCATATTCATTCATAGAGTATTCATGACGAACTGCATTCCGATCTAACGAGAACTAACGTCGGAGTAGTCATTTGAAAAATGGGGCCCCCGGCACACATACGGTGTAATGGGCCCCATTTATATATTGGTATGTGCCAATGATTCTGTACCACCAACCATCGTAATATTTGACTCGCAAATGAATGAGAAATTTACTTTTGTTTTTTTTCTTTTGGGGCCCCAAATCGAAAATCGGGCTGTGAGCGTCGATGTGTACACATCCCTAGATTTTACCTACCAAATTTCAGCCCAATCCGTTCACGAATAACAGAGGAGTAACGATATTAACTAGTGTACACAAGAAGAAGAAGAAGAACAAAGTGAGAAGTGTTTGGAATCCAGTAGCCCGGCCCAAAAATAAATAAACTACATATTTACACGACCATTACAGGGGAAAAAAATGTGACTGTGAGAAAAGTATCTGAAAGATAGCATGTTGTACTCTACAGATGATATGATGTCATTATGGTAATTCTACTCAGACGTGTGAGGGAACCCTTCGAAGCAGCCACTTTGTTTTGACCACAACATCAAAGAAAAACCTTAGAGAAGATACAGTAGCTGCTTAGCTTATCTACTATACCAGTTGTTCTCAAACCTTTTTGGCGTACGTACCCCCTTTATCCTATTTCTGAATCCAGGTACCCCCTTTTTCCATAGTTTTTTTTTTTTTTTTTTATCATTTTTGGTCATCTCCCAACTGGTGTGGGAAATTGTATTTTCAGTACTAATCGAGATCATTTCCATCATCATTATTATGATTATAATTTTTTACTAAAAATAAACATTATAAAACCACATACTTTTTATTTTTTTCATTTGTTAATTTACCATTCTCTCTCTCAAGTACCCCCTGTAGTGCCATCACGTACCCCATTGGTGAAACAGTGTACTATAGTGTATATTTTTCTACAACACATCTTCTCAATGTCTGGGTTGAGGCCCAAATTGTGTTGCACAACCCATTTTGTTCACAAAAAGCGAACCAACGTGCAAATATTTTGCTCTTATGGGGGACTTAACCCTTCACACCTCTGACAGCAAAGGTCCAATTTTACGAACTAGTAATAAGAAGTATTTATTTTTTATACTTTTATTTTTAAATTGATTTTTTTTTTTAAATTCTGTTTATTTTATTTGGATTTTGGAGATCAATACCGCCCTTATTCTTTTGTTTGTTGGGTTTCATGGCATTGAATTCAGTAAAGTTGATGTTCCTTAGTTATTTTTCAGAGAGTTGGCAGCCCTATCCACACACCCACAGCATGGACTGTCCTCCCCTCTCCACGCTGCAGGAGGTTCTGCAACTGTTTCATCCCACAGGCCACAGGACTGCTGAACACATCACGAACCACGCTACACACACACACGCAGACACCAAAGCTACACACATGGCTGCAGAGTTCATTCTACTGTTCAGTGCACCTTCTTTTTACAATTTTATTGCCTTTTATTACAGTTCCTACATTTGATTAACTCCTTACTTATTCTTTTTTTTTTTTTTTTTTTTTTTTTTTTTAAATTTCGATTGTAGTCATTCTGTGTTTCTTAGAGCCATGCATTTAAATTTTAAATGATGCTGTTCTTCTCTCGTGTGTTCTTTATGACAGTAAAGACTGTCTCTACTGAAGTGGAGTAGAAAGGTTCAATTTTGGGTGTTATGAACTAAAAGTAGATTAAATAAAAAAAGGTAATGTAATGTCAGTTATTTTGTGTGGGTAGCACCACTCCCCTCCATCCCCTTTCTATTAATTGCACCTCATACATTCACTTAACATACACATTCACACAGGGGATAACAGGGTGGTGGGTGGGTTTACACATTTAGGCCTGTCGGGTAGGGGCCTGGCCCCTCTGTTGATAGCTGTGCCACCATGTAAAGCACAAATACATCAACGTGGTGCAGTTGACCGTGGTGGGGGGGTGTTGTTGGGATGCTTTCTTATGTGGGCCTTGCTATCTGCAGGCCGATGGGTGAGTCCGGGCACCCTGGGCTGGGGGCTGCTAAACCACATCAGGTGTGTGCCATTGGTGTGCCTCCCTCTCGCGGTAGCTGCCGTCGGTCAGTCGCGCCGGTTGGCAGGAGTTTTTGGGGTTAAGGGTTGGGGTCGGTGGCGGGGTGCGCTGGGTCCTTGGCTCCTTTGGGTTTTCTCGGGTGTGTGTGTGTGGGGGGCGATGGCTGCCTCTCGGCCTGGGATGTCTGGGGCATCTGGGGGGGTGCTCGGTCGTGGGTTGCAGAAGTGGTTCTTGCACAAACACTGACATGGATGCACTGGCATGTCTTGGGCTGTGGGATGAACTCGTACTTGGCTAAACCTTAGACACGTAGATCCCAAACACCTGTTTTAGGTTTTTAGGTATAACCACTCACTTCTTTCCTCTGTTCTTGGTCACCACCATTATACTTAAGCTAGGTGCTGTGTCACTCGCTTCAATTTCCCCACACTTGTCTCCAGACTGGCTGAACGGATTACACAACACAATATGCACAACTATAACATCACATCTCACTCTGACTTTAAAGCAGTCAACTCTTCCTCATCCCTTTCATTTCCTACCCTGACTCCCTCTTCCCTGTTCCCTTCCCCCTCACCCAGGTGTAACACTGCCCTCTCTTTCTATACTCTCATTTAATAAAGTGTTTCTTACCCTTCCTTAGTGAGGGCTGGTGATTATCACAATTATGCAATAAAAAATGCATTTATTTAATTGCAATAACAAAACATGCATTGCTGTCTAAAAAAAAATTGCACTTCTTGTAATGATGACCTTCGACAACATGTGCAGACAAAGTAAAAATATGTAAATTAAAAATAAAAAAAATACATGTGCACTTTTTCATACCTGATTACCAATTATTAAAATTGTTACTATATTTATTATATGAAGTATCAGCCTGTGTATTAACTGGAATGCCAGGCATAATATAGTCTAAGAAGAACTCAATGTTCCTAAAGATATTTTAATTATTGTAATAATTATGAAATCCATTATTAATATGTATCATGTATTCTACAAATGGATGGTTAAAGTCAGTCATTTAAGTTTAGTGGAAATGGTCACACTGGAAAGTGATCTTTATCCATCTCATCACACACCAACACAACACCTCTTACCAAACCACAGCACATTCTACACACCTCATTAACACACTAAGTGTAAATAATGTGGTTATACTACTCAATAGTTATTCAAGTGTTTCATTATATCCTTCACATCATATGTTGTTCAATTACACATCTTTGTAATACCAGTAATTTCATGAATTAAACTTTGTCTTGTTTAACTGACAGGACCTTGGAATCAATGTCAATAGTAAATCATTAGTGTCCCTTTTCATCAATCATACAATCAGTGTTGTGGTTTTTGTTGTTGTTGTTATTTTGGTTTGGGGTATTTTGCTTTTACTGTTTTTTTCTTCTTTGTGTCGTGTCTGTGAGTTTTTTTAAGGCACTATATAAATCTATTGTATCATTATTACCCTGCGACAAGGTTGTTTCTTGCAGTGCGTAAAGATGTTTTGACTCTGCTTCTTTGATTATAATTACCGTAATGGTGTGAGTGACTATACCATATAAAATAAAATGGTGATCCTGTATGAATGTTGAATTGAAACGTTTGAATTTCATGTGATAAAAACAATTTTGGCATCATCAAGGCTAAACTGATCACTTTTAGGTGATTGTGAAGGGTTGATTTAATCAGTCATTGTGCACCTGACATTCATTCGTCCTTTCATACAAAATTGCACAGAATGGATTCTTCTTTAAACAAAATAAAGCTTAAAAGGATAAAACAATCATATGAGATATTGTGATTTACCTCAAATGTGAGAATGACAATAATTTGATCTCTAATTATACGCTAAAAATGATATGAATAATTTAAAATAAGATTTTTTGGTAACACTTCACTTGAAGTTGTATACATAAGGCTGACATTACGCTGTCATTAGCATGAATAAGGTATAACAGCTAACCCTAAACTAGGGGTGGGAACCTCTGGGTACCTCACGATACGATACACGATACTAAGCTCACGATAACGATTATCTCACGCTATGATGATACTGCGATTATCGATGTATTGGTCATAAATCAATCTACGATAATCTATGACATAACAAGAAGAAGAAAAAAGATTAAGTGAAAAAATACAATTTTTATTTTATATCTCTGAAAGACAATAAAATGAAAAAGTGTCCTATGAACAGTGACACTATTTTAGTGCAACATTTCTGTAAATAAGTGTCAACATACTAATGTAAACAAATAAATATCTCCAATAGTGGTTTATGTAAACAAAAAATGGGGTCTTTCTTACCAGTGACACCAGTATAGTGCAATATTTCCAATTGGTTCCTTCAACAAACAGTGACAACATTTCTGTGAAGACCTACCTGCACATTTTAGTGAAAAAGCAGAAATCGTTTTGAAGAAAAAAAATTAAAAAAAAGAAAAGAAAAAAAAAAATACATATATGTATATGTATATATATATAATCGATACTTAGCACAAGTATATCGATAATCGATCGTCCGAAAAAATATTGAGATATATTGCCGTATCCAGATATAGTCGCACCCCTATCCTAAACCCTAACCCAAAAAATGTTAACGCAGCTCCAAAGGTGTCATTATTTAGCAAAAGTTGTCATAATTTAGCGAACAACACTTAATGGCGGCCTTCATGCCACCTTATTCATGCTAATGACAGCGTAATGTCAGACTTATGTATCAAACGTCACGTTTTGTTTTCCAATAAAAATCATGTTCATTTCTACAGATAGTATTCTCTCTAAAGTTACCTTATGTGGCTTTTATTCATTCATTCAACATTAGGATGTGTGTTCATTGTAGTGCCTCACAACTGAACAGCAGAAGTCAATAAATGGAAACAGAAACTAATGAGCCTCTCAGACATCTTTGATGATCTGTGGGCCTGAGTTTCAGCAGCAGAGCTTCGTTATCCTGTGACTTTCATCATGGATCGGAGAAGAAAGAAAGAAAGGAAGCGAGCGTGATTTGCCTCACAGAGAGGGCCCGTGTGAAAAGTCTGGAGAAGCTCAGAATGACACTTGTGTCATGAGGACGAGTGTTGCTTTGTTAATGATAGCACATAGTGTTGCCTCAGAGGGACACTTTCATAGCACGGAAGCTCACATTGATCAGGAACTGATCGTCATCAACTGATCTGACGTATGCAACAGCTGGAGAGGAGACCCTTTGATTATATCCAAAGTCAGATACCGATACAGAGGTACCATGGATCACTTTATGGGTTTTATAAATGCTGAGAAAAGCAAGGGCTACCTGACTTTAAACAGGCGTTTAGCCTTCTTGTTCAACTTAATAAAGGTTTGTTTAGGGTTGATCCATCCTCAGTACACCCATCAATCCATCCATTCATCCATCAGTCCACCTATCCATTCATCCATCCATACAGAAATATCTATGGTAACACTTTACTTGAAGTTTCATACATAAGGCTGACATTACGCTGTCATTATTATGACAAAACACCTGTGATTAACATCAATAAGGTGTCGTGTAGGCTGTCATTAACCCTTTGTTACGTTAACCCCCAATCCTAACCATGTCCCACCTAATCCAAAAAAGGCCAACATAGCTCCAAAGGTGTCATAATTTAGCAAACAACGCTCAATGAGAGCCTCCTTCATGACACCTTATTCATCCTAATGACACATAATATACATTAGTGGGATCCTCCTAAATACATCTCTTTTGTGTCCACATACCATAAAATTTACAGTATCATTTGTGTATTCCTGGTTTTTCAAAAGAAAAGTAAAATGACAGGAAGTATATTTCCTATAAAAAATAAATTAAATATATTGGTAAATGTGACATGTCAGATCCATCCTTGTCATTCCCATTGAAACCAGTGAGGACAATAGGTCCTACAGCTCTAATGGAATTATGAATAATCATCAGAAAACATGCGGAGAGGCTGCATGTCCCTTTAACCCTGAGAGCCAGGGAGCTTCTCTGAGCTCACAACTTTCCAGCGATGCAGAAGATCCAGCAGGACTGACACGCACACGCACGCACGCACACACACGTACACACACATATAAGCACGCACACACACAGCGGCTGTGACTCATTCCCATGACAGTCCTGCACTGCAAGCCTGCTTCCAGCGGGAATGACGGACCTCTAGTGCTCTCTGAGAAGGATTCCTCCAAACACACACACACACACACACACACACACAGGTGTTCTCCTGGAAACAACATCCATCACTGAATCTCTCACACCACACCATACCATCATCATCATCACCACCATCATCATCATCATCACCATCATCATCATCACCATCACCATCATCATCATCATCATCATCATCATCATCACACCTCCTCCGCATGCAGCAGCCGCAACATCAGCAGCACCGGGTTCGGTAGCACCACTGACCGACACACCGGACTCAGCACCGGTTCCAAAGTGTCTCTAAAGAGCTGGAAACGGAACCGTAGCACGGGGACGTGCAGCAGCAACTCACCTCCAGCAGCTCGTCACAGCATCTCTGAGCGCAGTAAATCCGAGGGAGCGACGCGGCGGTTGCAGTCACTGCTGGAATGATGCTGTGCGTGCGTGTGCGCGTCAGCGCGCGTGTGCGTGCGTGCGTGCACTCAGGAGGCGCAACCAGGCAGTCCGACAAGTGCGGTAAATGTGTCACAGACACGCAGGAACTGCACGAAATCTATAGCCGCGCATTCTACAAAATAAAAGGACAGGCTCGTAATCAGCTGCTTATGACCCCCACAATAAAAGCTCATTATTTACAACTCAAATCAAGGGGAATGTTCAAATGATCCAGCTTATACTGTGAATACAGAGATATTTTTAACACAATATCATTGGACACTGGAATTATTCACATGCACTCGGCCATTTAAACTGTCAGCATACACTTAATCATTTTAAAAATGTTTTGTTGTCACAGATGTAATGAATATTAGAAGTGTCCCGATCCGATATTGATATTGGTCCAATATCAGCCAGAAAACGAATATCTTATTTTATCGGACTGCATATATTATATTTATTCAATTGTAGAATATTGTAGATCAGTGACATGCAGTCAGGGTAGGCAAGGTAGTGCCTACCCAAGGGTGAATTGATATTTTGATTATTTGTTTTAATTATAATATAATTATAAATTATTTATTTTTCCATTTTCGATAGCCTACAGTACCTATAAGTTTGAAAGTTTTGTGCGTTTCATAGCCCAAATGACTAAACATCACTATTTCCTGGTACGGCAGAGACGCTGCACAGTCTCACTCCGCTGTAAGGCAGGAGGAGGCCACGCCCCCTCCCAAAAGCACACGACTACTCTGCCTCTGTTCCCATAGCGTGTTTTTATGTGTTTGCGCATGCGCAGTCAGTTCCCCAAGATGAAAACCATTTACGTATAAAGGCAGCTCTCTATGCTGCCTTTGGACATACCCGCGCTATGCTAAAGGTTATACATAAGTTCACAGTGCATTAGTGAATTGATATCACGTGACCGCTGCTGCTACGTTTTCTAGCTAGGGGTGTGCCATCTAAGGATGGCTCGGTGAGGAGACACTGATGCCAGGACGGCACAGATGCCTCTTGGCCAACTTTGAAATCATAGGATACAGCACTTCTTTCAAACACTAGTGTTTAATCCGGATGAGTGAATCTCCTGCTCAGAAATTGTAGCTAAAGAGTTAGCTGCTGCTATCGCCTCCTTCACCCGGTCCATCCCTTCAGATGTCCGAGCAGAATGCGCAACTTGAACTTTCGTTCCGCGAGCAGCGATCATGTTCCTGTCATTTAGTTATTATGGAAAAACATTTTTTTTTTTAACATTTATGAATCATTATTGAATAATCACGTGTTGAATCACAATGAATCCAATAATCAATGTATTGGCACACTTACGTTAATAACTGTCATTTGAAGTGGTTGTTTTATTATTTGGAATTTACTGTGCCACCTTAACCTGAGTCTGTGTCAATGCAGTGCCCCCCTAACCAAAATTTCCTAGACTCGCCCCTGGTGATGATCATGCAGGCGAAAACAAAGGGACTCTAAAGGCAGGCACGTATAGGTCTACACCGTTATTTTTAGCCCAAGGTTGAGTGTGGATGTTTAGTCTATATAAAGGCAGTAGTACAACAGGCAACACGGTCCAACAATCCCTAGGAGAGTAATCACAGGGTAATCTATGCACCTGGGAAAATGAGCTGATGAGCTGCAGCTGGGAGACACGGCGATTAGCAGAGCTTGGAGCGGGAGCCGTGACAACCGGGCTGATACTAGTTGGATAATGGCACGGGGAAATAAATGTGAAACAAATAAATAAATATTGTTTTTACATCACATGTCAGTGTGTCTAATACTGTGCAGGCACAAAGTCAAATGTGTGTGTGACAGACATGGGATACACAGACACCCACCCTGAGGGCTTCCCTGACTTGGCCTCATCTGTTGAGTGTTTAAGGAGGATTTCTCTGAAATCTTTCACAAATCCTCAACCATCTGAGCAATAGTTTGTCGAAAAGATTTCTGAGCAAAACACAAGGCAGCAACAAGGAAAAGCAGCTTTGGATGAAAATGGGAGATCTGTTCCTACAGCAGCACATTCACATTCACTGTGTATATACTGTAGGACTGTATCAGTGTTCACTATCCATCAGTACACTCTTAAAAAAATGTATTTCAGCTGTTGTTGAGTAACTTAAAGTTCTGAGTGAGTTTCATTCAGATTTCTGCTTTAGGAAAGGAAGTCTGCAACCTGCTATTCTCATTTGAGAAAACCTGCATCAATCAGGTTTCTTGCGATGCTGTGCATCTGATAGAAAATGATCTAGAATAACATCAAATTTTATGTTTAGTTTTAGATTTTCTGCCAACTTAAAACTGCAAAATTAGTTATAAAGCAAAGAAAATGTAAATTTAAGTTTACTAAAGTATTTTTAATTGAACAATCATGCAGGTTAGGAGCAGAGTGGTGGAATAATGGTTATGGAAGCAGACTTATAACCAGAGGGTTGCTGTTTAGATCCCCTTCGTAGGTCATCAGTCTGGGTCCTTGAGTAACACCCTTTACTGTAACTGCTCCACGGTGCTGCATCCTCAAGGAGGCAGAAGGAAAAGAAGAAGAAGATAGTATCAGGTGAAAAAGGAGCAGTATTTTACTTTTGGGTTATTGGATCTAAAATTGAAAGCTTTAAGTTGACATACTGCCACTTTAAGTTGGACTAATGCAAAACATTGATTTTAGAATAATTCAATTATTAAGTCCATTTCTGACAGAAGCGTGACTGCCAATAAGCCTTTTCACACTCTGGAACTGCACGTGTGCGATTACACCTCTCGTTATAGGTTGAGAGGTGTAAAAACGTCAACAAACTCGGCCGTTCTGTTGATATTTCCAACCTAACGTCGTTTGTCATTTTAGTCAAGAAATCTTTAGTGTTTTAATAGTGTTTATATTATTATTATTATTCATATTCGGACTCGGGGATCAAACAGGGCTTTACGCTGATACCACTTTCGGCACAATCCGAGCACTTTTGAAAACCTTTTGCTTTCACTCTCCTTCTTTTATTGACTGCAGTCAAGAAGAAGGATCCCATTGCCCTATTAACCCTAACCTCATGAGGTTACCCCCTGGTAGACAAAAACACCGACTTCCTGGGTCTCCAGTGGACGCAATTCAGACTCTACTCAGGAATTTTGCACCTATCCGAGCACTTTTGAAAACCGATGGGAGAAATCAGTATCAAAATGAGAGACGTCCCTTACTTCCATACTCCTTCTCCCATTGAAGGGACTTGGTCTCTGAGCGACAAGCCCTGATTTCCAGGGCCTCCAGTGGACCTGTTTTGACTCTACCCGGAAATAATGTACATATTCAGATTTGGGGGGACCGAGCCTTTCCACTGATATCACTTTAAAACCAAAACCTCCCTTGCTTTCACACTTCTTCTGCCATTGATGGGACAATCAACATTTCTGAGAGTGGGAAAAGTCTTACCATCCATGTAGCCCATCACCATCATGGGTCTATCAATTCCTCCACTTCCTCCATACTGGATCATTTGATTCCCAAGTGTTATCCTTTGTTTAATTTTGCTTTTGATGGGTTTTCTTTATTTTCCACTCTGGTGTATGAACAGCAGGCTCTTAGAGATCTCACAAGATTTGGGTTAATGCAGACAAGGCATTTGTGTGTTCTGATGCAAAGATTTGATTATTCTCTGAGCGACAAGGCCCGACTCCCAGTGTTTAGTGTTTCCAATGCTTTCCGAGTTTACACTTCTTAACATTTGACCTCACTCATGTGAGATCTGGATGAAAACGACATTTCCGAATGTGCGAAAAGGCTTATTCACGCATACTCTGACCACAACCAGCGTTCATGCACAATTCATACCAAATCATTTGAGGCAAAGTGGACAAAGTGTCTTGCCCATGGACACAACAACAATGACAGAGATTCAAACTGCTTACCCTTTGTTATTGGACAACTCTACTACGGCCTTCCATAGCTTAGTGGCTTTATGAATAACTTGATGTATACAGTTTCAAAACTTTGGCCTACATTTACCTTCCCACTGCTTGATTCTTTGTTATTTTATTTTCATACACAAGAGGGCAGCAAACCCCATCATTAAATTTAACTAACGCAGAATAGTGTGAATTTCCTCCACTCCTGACTTTTGTCAGTTTGACATTCCATTTTCATTGAGGAAAAACTAGACTACGACTAAATGCCCACAAAGGCAAACATACTAAAACTGAAATGCATGACTTTTTCTATTTAAAAATAAAAACTGAAAAATAAACAAATAAAAGCACTTGTTCCGCGCAGATTTTCGCAAACGGCCAATTGGCAAACTTCAGCCTGCTGCCAAATCAACATTCTGGATCGGATCTGTACAAAACTCAACAATTTGATGGAGGTCACAACCCGGCATCAATCCACCAGATTTGAATTAAATCAAAACGTATTTAAACTGTATGGGATTTTTGAAAGTGGTAAATGGGCTTTCCAATGTTAATTAAAATAAATTAAAAAAAAAATATATATATATATATGCAAAACTGAACAAATCAATAAAAATGTGACGGAGAACAGTGTTCCAATTGTCTCCATGGAGACAATGGTATCACGGAGACAATGGTAGAATCAACAGTGATGATGTCAGAATTCCAAAATTTGGATGGGAAAATGAATGGGATATATATATTACTATATATTTTCTTTTGGTAGCCAGAACATCGCCAAAATTAAATCACCTATTCCTTGTCCCATTGATCAATTTTTCTCAAAATTTCATCAAAATCCCTTCATAACTTTTGAAGTTATAGTGTACACAAACAGACACAAACACACATGACGTCAAACATGCTTAAAGTAATAAATAGCAGCAGCAAGGCAGTCCTGTGAGGAGGGCGGAGGTTTCGGTGTATAAAACGCGCACTCTCTCACTCACTCACGCACACACGCGCACACACATTCTAACGGATTACCTCAGCAGCAGCAGCAGCAGTCATGTCTCACGGATGGGGATATGGACCGACTAACGGTGAGCGTGCGCGTGACGTGGATGCACATGTGCTTTCAGTGGTTCCTCTTTTGCAAATTCTAAATAGGCTTTAAATAAGTTTGTGTTTTTATTTTGAAATATATGTAATAACGTAGTACCATCACTACTTTTTACACTGAGTAATTGCAATTACTTATTGGAAGAAGTGATGCGTATTATATGGTCCTGATTTTATTTGACATAATCATCTGATTACTTTTATTTCAATGATATTCATACGTATTATATTAGGAAGAAATATTATATCTGGACTACTGCCCACATTGTTTCAATTACCCATGTTCAATTGCAATTCAATTGCGATTACAGTGACCAGAATTTATCCCACTTCCACTTAAACTCCAATTATTTTTTATCCTCAGAAAGTCAATTACAATTACGTTCTCAATTACTAAAGTTCATTTACAATTAATTGCAAATATTGAGCCTGAAATAAATAAATAACCTAATAAAAGTTAACCTTCCACTTGTGCTAGCTTTGGGTCCTAAATCAGCTGTAAAATACATTAAAAACAAATATCTATCATCTAATTTCCACCCTATCTATTGGTTACCTTGTTAGGCTTCCTAATAAATGAAAATATAGGTTTTTAATATTTTTGGTGTGGGCATCTAAGCCTTTTTTTTTTTTTGTCGATATACCCCTTGATTTCAATTTTAAATGGTAAAATGTGAACATATTTCAATAGTTGTTGACTACATATGTGTAGAATTGTACATAGAACTGTAACATGGTTTCCCAGTTTTGCGTTAAATTATAATTGACAATTTTTATAGAATTTCCATGGCAATTTACAATTACAAAGTTAATTTTCTAAACTAATTTTCAATTAAGATTATAATTATGCCGTAATTGTAATTAATTATCAATTATGCGTTTCAGAATCAGAATCAGAATTCCTCTATTAATCCCAGGGGGAAATTGCTTTTGTTACAGCCACAGAACACATCATAAGTGTATAATTATGTAAAAGACTGTTAAAAATGGGGATCAGAAATACACACATTACAGTAGAAAAAAGTAGGATAGATAATAATAATAATAATAATAATAATAATAATAATAATAATAATAATAATAATAATAATAATAAATACAATAAATAAAATTAATAAATACAAATATATACCAATTTCCAATTATGATTGACCACAACCCTGGCTAGCCTATCAGTAATAAAACATTCAACAGGCTCTGACAGCAGTGGTCAGAAATCTGGGGCTCTCAAGCCACAGGTGGTTCTTCAGCTCCTCTCCTGAGACTCCCATCATGATTCAAGAAAAAAATCACTCCCTTCATTTGTTGTCAAAGAATCAAAAACACCCAGCTTTTAAAAAGACACACAAATCATAAATCATAACTGAAAACATGATAACAGAGACACAAAAAACAATTTAGGGATGAAGAAATCAAACAAAACCCATCAAAACACCAACTGAAATTCTAAAACATCAAAGACACACAAAACAACAACAAAACGACACAAACATTTACAAATTTAGACCAAAAATGTGCTAACATAGACCAAAAATGTACAAATTTAGACCAAAAATGTGCTAACATAGACCAAAAATGTACAAATTTAGACCAAAAATAAACAAATACAACAAAAACAGACAATATGACTGCATAGCAGTACATCTCTTGCCGTTGAGTATTGACTAGTTTGCACTGCAGTAACATTGCCGTAACATTAGCTCATTCTGTGATGTTGCTGATAAGAGACTCCAGTGACTGTTGCTCAGAAGTCAGTCATCAATTATCACAAACACCAGTTTGAGCAGAACATCAGTGAGGCAGGGACTTGCTGATATATTGTTGGACACAGTGAATAATTGTCCTTCTTTAATTTAGTTTTTAGCACTGATATATCTGACAGGAAAGATGTTGTGATTTGTTTCCACTATGTTTTTTGTTTCTTTTGGTCTTTGTGAAGGACCGGATAAGTGGATTGAAAGCTACCCGGTGGCTGATGGACCCAGACAGTCTCCCATCAACATCGTCCCTAAAGAGACTCAGTACGATTCCTCTCTGAAGGCTCTGAAGCTCCGCTACAACCCCTCCGACGCCAACGGATTGCTGAACAACGGCCACTCCTTTCAGGTGGACTTTGTGGATGACACAGACAGCTCCAGTAAGAACACCGTCATCCGTCCCAGCTCTTATTGTTTGTCTGCCACTCATTTTTAAGCCTAGACCATACACAGAGTTTGCCCCCCCAGTTGTCAAAAGTTTTCATTACAGTTTTCCCAAATTCATTCAAAGATATACAATTCTTAATATACAAATATTCTAAGTGCCATAAAACACCATCACTGAACAGCATATGAATTCATTTGAAAATATACAATTCTTAATATATAAATATCTTAAGTGCCATAAAACACCATCACTGAACAACATATGAATTCATTTGTTGTAATGAATTTATTGTAGTATAAGTTTTCAGTGAAATGGTCCCAAACTTTTAAGACTTTAGGTTGGTTCTTCTTTTGTTGTGAGATTCATCTTCACAATGTAAATGGTGAAGCGACGCTGAGCCCATCAGTTCTTATATATGGTACAGCAGAAGAAATAAAGCAGAAAGCGGCCGACAGCCTGACTTAACATGAATTTACAACATTGAACATCAACATTATCAATTATGTTACTAATGATTTTTGCATTATTGTATATGTTACACACATTGTGGTTGGCGTGAATCTTGAGGCGGTCTATATATTTAATTCTATTTTTTTTCTTTTGCACCCCCTGTCAATTAGAATCTCAAACTCCGCCTATTAGACTCATGAGTAGAATCCCTTTTTGTTTTGACGGCTCACAGACAGGCCTATATTCCCCAAAATGACACTCAAATATTTAGAATTACATTGTTTTGAAGACATTTCTACATTTTTTTCTTGGTTAAAACTGACCTATAAAGGAATGATAATATGTTATCAACTAAAAAATAAATTGAACATTGCATGAGATAGCCATAATTATGGTTTAACGTTAATGACGGCCATGTGTGTGTGTGTGTGTGTGTGAGAGAGAGAGATGTAAAATAAGCCTGCATATCTCTGCTCTTGGCTCCACCCATGTGCTATGATAAGAATGTTACATGATATGATTCAGTTTTGTTATCTGGAGGTCACAGAAACCTGCAGAGCCTCGTTCCTCCTGCAGGGTTGTTTAATATGTGTATAAATAGTTATTATGAAAAAGTTATTAAAAAAAAAAGGAGATCATCAGTGATGTGTGTCTGTGTGACTGATTGATGAGTTCTGATGAATTCCAGCTCTTACTGGAGGTCCCATCACCGGCACGTATCGTCTCAGGCAGTTCCACTTCCACTGGGGAGCCAGTGATGACCGTGGATCCGAGCACACCGTCAATGGAATCAACTTTCCCTGCGAGGTACTAAAATATTTTCTATGTTTAATCCATGTGTGCACATGTGAAATCCACTCAGTGACACTGAAAGATAGAAGCTTCCACATCCCTCTTAAAGTATCTCAGAGTCAGCCTGTGTGATGTGGCTGATTAAACACTGCTAATAATCCAACTCATCAAAGGAGAAAAATAATAATTAGAAATACAAAAAATAGAACATTATGGATGCTACACTTTCTAGATTAAATTTCCACACTTATCAATTAGTTTAAACCCATAACTGAACCTAGTAACATAGCCCCGCCCCTTTACACTTTGACCCTGCTCAGCCAGTGCCTCTACATCAGGGGTTTTAAACTCATTTTAGTTCAGGGGCCAAATACGGAGCAATTTGATCTCAAGTGGGCCACAGAAGTAATTTTAACATTATTGTGCAATAGTTTGCACTTCTACGTATACATAAAATACAAAATATGTAAGAAACAAACAAGTGATAGATATCAGTCTCGAATGGATTTTCACTTTAAACTTCCTGCAACCAGATTTTATTTAAATATTTGAGAAAAAATTAAGGATTTTGTAAGAATTTTGAGTTTTTTCAGCTGTTTAACACTGAAAATGACCATGGGAAAAACTGAGCCCCTGTAAATATTGTTGAGTTTCATTTACACAATAATTCATGTTTTCTCTGTCATTTTTACTTTCTCCTACCGGCCAAATTGGATGCTCCAAAGGGCCGGATTTGGCCACCTGGGCCATGACTTTGACACATGTGCTCTAGATGTTAAGCTAACTAAACAGGTGGGACTAGTCACGGGTATGGAGTGCCTTCACAGTCTCAGAGGAAAACAACGTATTCACCTGGAAAGATACACAACATGAGAGCGTTAAGAAGGAATATGAAACAGCTGATGCACAGAAAGAAAAAAATGCCACACATTATGTGAAGGAGACATTTTTCATTTTCAGTTATCATCCTTAGAAGTATGAAGTTATTAATTATGATATGTTTGAATAAATCCATATCTGTGCAACGCTAGATTGAATCGTACTGAATGTAGACCCTGAATTAAAATGAGTTTTATACAAATTTCCTTTCATGAATCTGTGTTTTTTACTCGTAGCTCCATCTCGTACACTGGAACACCAAGTATCCTAGCTTTGGAGAGGCGGTCGACAAACCCGATGGACTTGCAGTAGTCGGAGTCTTCCTCAAGGTAAAGTATTTAATAATGGCAGAGGCGATCCGTACGGTTGCCATATCAGTATACCGACATTCTCGCCGTACGCAGCATCACTATTTACCCAGTTTAGGTCCTGTGACTAAGACTACACTTAACCGTAAACCTAAAAATTGTTGCGATATAGGGTAAACCTAACCCTAAATAATAACAGACACTTTCTTTAATAATGAAGAGGCATTACATGTAACAGAATAACAATCGGACAAACCTTCTATAAGTATCTAGCAGAATCTTTATTATCTTTATTATTATTTGATAATATTGGATCATCAATTTATTGTTTTATTTTCTATGTAATTTTATGAAGGCTACCTTTCCCCAGGTCTCAACGGATAATATGATACACACATTTTAAATTCAATACATTTCTCACTTTATAGACATTTGCTAATATCTTAAACTCTATATTTTCAATATGATGTCTTAGGGATGTAACGATTAATCGTAAGGCAGTTAAAAATCGATTCATAGGTATCACGATTGACATCGATACTTTGAAAATTGAATCACAGTACTTTTTTTAAACAGCAGAGGGCGCTAAATATTTATCACTTCTCTTGTCCAGCAGTGTACCGGCAGGCGGAATCTGCTACTATTTTCTTTCTGGCCGTCTTCTACTCTTACATGTTAATGTTACATGTTAATAAATGATTCTTTACCCCTTTAGCACCGAAAGAATATTTGTAATATTCCGTGAATATCTGTAAAAGGCACGTTTTTCTATTACCTCTGTCTGCTAGCATAACATCTCTTCTTCACTGCTCGATTAGATGCATGATAACCGACCACTGGCTACCCTCTGCTGGTCCAAACAAATATCTGACGTAAATCAGTGCAGTGACGGTTTTTTTTTTTTTAAAGTCCAATTGTTAAGGCACAAAATACATTTTCAGTTGCACTTTTATAAAGAAAAAAAACTATTACGCAGTTTTGCATTGTTTACTATAGAACCAGAATTTAAATTAATAAGCTTCTTCTTAATTTGTATTATTCCTTTATTTATTTCATTCAAGATTTATTTTTAGTTAAAGTGCATTGTTTTGAATAGTTTATCAAGGGATTATTTTGACAATAAAAATAAAAGGAAAATAATACAATATTTTTCAGTCATCATTTGTCTACAGTCCCATTTTGTAAAATAAATCGTGAGAGAATTGTATCGAGAACCCAGTATCGTAAATCGAATCGTATCGGGAGTTGAGTGAATCATTACATCCCTATGATATCTATATGATCACTTGAGCTGTTTTGTGTATTTGTGTCAATGTGTAAAAAACTCATATTCAATCCGTCTCAGATTGGTGCTGCCAACCCTCGTCTACAGAAGGTGCTGGATGCTCTGGATGTGGTGACGACTAAGGTGAAGCTCAGAGTTCAAATACCTTCCATCACAGGAAATGCTTCGGTTTTCACGTGTTTTCTCCTCCTACAGGGGAAGCAAACCAGCTTCTCCAACTTCGATCCCAAGACCATTCTTCCTGGTTCTCTTGATTACTGGACCTATGAAGGCTCGCTGACCACGCCCCCTTTACTGGAGAGTGTCACTTGGATTGTCCTCAAGGAGCCAATCAGTGTCAGTCCTGCTCAGGTAGAGTCTTGTTCTACTTAATGCAACAGATAAAGTATCCATTAAAACTATTATAGGTGCTCCTATTAGGCTTTATTGATCACTGATTGATCAATTAAAAATTAGTTATCAATTAGTCCTATTGCACAATTTATCATTGAACTTTGCTGGACATCATTGGTTATCAAATGTTAATATGGAAAGATGAGAAAGTATCAAGTGCAACAAAAATCATCTTTTGCCAAAATAGTGTTTGAAGTCGATCGGGTCTTTTCTCAGCATTTAATAAAAAATAAATAAATAAAGTGGCAGACAACATGTGACTAAAACTTAAAGGTCCATTCTATTTTTCACCCATCTCTATTTGTTCTAAGAACCCCAAAAACATAGTATTTGAGGATTATTTTCCCAAACTCGCCTGTTTTCCAGAGTTTTAGCCTCTGAAAAGTCACTTTCTGAGCAACTCTACACAAACAGGCTGATTTGTGGCCTACTAATGCATTTTCATGAGTGGGCGTGTCTATAGACGGGACACTGACTTCCTCCTCCCCACACGGTGATGTAGGCCCAGAGGACGGCCCACCCTCCTCACACCCACTCCGTAGCCGAGCTCATGCTGCTTTATAAACACAAGACAGAGCGTGGGGGCGGGGCTTTCACCGGTACATACATAGACTGTAGAAAATACATACATAGCACTGCGTGATGGACGCTGAAATGCTCACCTTCGTGGGCGTGTCTTTTTACATGTCAATCACGGCAGAGATCTTCCTGGAGGCGTGGATTCTCCAGCTCAGTGCCGCGTCAAGTTTGTCATCAAAGTGGGAACGCGTCATCCAATTGGAGCGAGGTGTTTGGGCTCACCCTGCAGTAAGAAAGGAGCAACTCACCCTCTAACTAACGATTGAGGGAATCAATGAAAAAAACACTTTGGGCATGTGTATGAAGCCCTAATAACACTTTAATGATGTTTAAAACACAGAAAAGTCCATTTAGCGTAACATGGGCCTTTTAAATACCCTGTGGTTGGTTACTGATAGAAGTGTATCATTAGTTGTTAGCTGTCTGTACAACAAGTAGAACACCTCTTTCTTCTTGTTTTATGGTTGGCATCAAACTTCATGATGCATTATCACCACAAAACACATTTGTAAAATCATTTACAGCCCGTTTTCGATCAGCTCTCTTGAGAATTCAGTCGATCTTTATCTGTTTCCGATCAACCGCCGCATCCTCGTTATTCCACATCATCCTCATCCATGAGGTAGAGTGTCTTCTCATCCCTGCATCAGTCTCAGGTTGGACTTGAGTCTGGTGACTCTGGTCCTGTATATCATGTGAGCAGCAGAGCAGGGTGTGTTGGCTTATGTTTCATCAAGATTACAGCGACCCCTTCTATCTCCACTCAGCATTCATCTCCCATATCTCCATTAACCACTCAGGAGAACCAGTTAGTGTCACTGTTAGTGATGTTTACCAGCCACTAGATTAATTAGACCAATTTAGTTTTGTTTTATGCAATACAATCATCGAATAAAAAACAATAATGAGGCAACAACAGTAAAATATGCATTTGATTAAAACTATGACCTGTTACCAACACATCTTCTCATTATAAGGATTCTAACAAGCAATAACGTTTGTTGACTTTATAGTGACTCACTTGGGGTTGGACTGTGCTCCAGTGAGCTTCTTTATTTAATGTTTGCGCCTGAGCGCTGCGGGGATGTTGCATAGAGACGGAAAGCAGTGAAACCTTCCCATGAGGTCGCAAATATCCACAGAAGGTCAAATCAAAGCCAGATGAGCAGCAGCAGATTCTCAGTCTCTCTTAGAGGATTTAAAGCGAGTGTTAAAGAATTTCTGCACTTTGCTCATCTCTGTATTACAGCACAACATGAACTGTAGAGATACGTCAACAAAGTTTTTAGTGCTGGGCAATGATTCGATATCACGATTAGTCACAATCCGGGTTTAATGCCAATTGTTCAAAAATATACAGTATCTACACTAGAAATAGGCAACTGGTGATCCACGAACCACATTGCCCCATTATGAAAAGACAACAAGAATGCACAAGAGGCATGAGTCCAAAAACACAAAATCATGCCAGAACAATTCACATTAAATATACACAGAATAACAACATAAAATATACAAAATCAAAGAAAAACATACAAACCAACAAAACAAAAATACACATTTTTATTACAAAAACGCACAAAACTAAAGAAAAACACACCAAAATATACAAAATTATTCAAAACCAAAACGTTATATAATCTAGTATTCAGTGATGTTATATTGACAAAAGTACATCAAACAAGTTTTTATTGACTTTTAAAACTGTTTAAAAATTCAAGTTACACTGGGAACCTTTACAGTACACAGGTAATGTGGTACCTTACCTAAGCAAGCCGGGGGCCCAGGTAGTATCTCAGGTGTTGGGGCCAGTGATGCACTAAGCTCTGTGACCATAGGGGACGACATTTCACCACGTCATTTTGTGCGTGGTAAAGTGTAAATACGTTATATGAGGTTTACTTGACGATTAAAGGGTTCCTTTGGTGAAATTTAATTACAGCTCTATAAAAAATTATGGATATACAATACACAAGGTTTAATCTGATAACATTGGCCATTAGTTGTTGTAAAGCAAAATACAGATTGTAAATCACAAAAGAATGAGAAAACAGTGGTTTCCGTTGCAGTGAGAAGTGCAGTGTAAGTATGTGAGCTTTGTTTTCTCATTCTATTCATTGATGTACAATCTATATCTTGTGATAAAGCAATGTTTCATTACATGTAAAATCTGACTTATTCAACTAAATACTTACATGTATCGCTGTTTTTGGGGCAGTGGTGACCTCATGGTCAGAGTTGAGGGTTAAAGAACTGGAGGTAACAGAGGAGAAACAAGCTGATCACTATTATCACTGTGGGTACCAGAGCAACAATCCTGACAAATAAATAACACATTTTTAAATGTATTGAACTAACAAAGAACAAGTAACATCATTTTTCATAATAAATAAAAAATAAAAAATAAACTAAACACCTGCATAAAAAATGTCTAAAAAAAAAATGCAGGTAATAACGAAACAGTGTTTACAATCTGTGTCATGAATGAAATGAACTAACAGGTAAAATGTAACATCATGTTTCGTAATGCAAGTAACATATTTTATTAATAAATCACAGCTCAAAAACTAAATTCAACCAATCGCATGGGTATGGGGTGTGGAAAGCAGTAGTCAGTGGCGTGGAGTGTTTGGTGAAGTGTATGTGGAACAGGGGTCAAGGGATGGAGTTGGTTACGACTCCAGTAAGGGTTAGGGTTAGGGTTAGGGTTAGGGTTAGGGTTAGAGTAAGTCTGAACACGATTGGTTTATTGAATGTTGAGTGCCGCTCCGAAAGTTGAGCGCCGCCCCGGACTGCAGGCTGCAGGCTGCAGTCTGGGGCTTCTCCGCACTGGTGTAATGTGACTATTTTGATCAAGTGCTGCAGTATTTACCTATTTTCTCCCTGTAGATGGCGCTGTTCAGAAAACTGCTCTTCACTAAAGAAGGAGAAGCTGAGTGCTGCATGGTGAACAACTACCGTCCTCCTCAGCCAATCAAAGGACGGCAGGTCCGCGCATCCTTCAAATAGATCCATCCATCCATCCCTCCATCCATTCATCTGACCATCATCAAGTTTTTACCATTTGAATGAATTAGAGTAATAAAGCAAATCCTTTCCGCTTTGTGTTATGTTTATCATTTGTGGCTGAACTGCCTTAATCTACAAATAATTGTTTTGGAGCTTGTAATTTATATTTATAACCCTTTTGATTGATTAATATTAACCTTTGATTGCCTGTGCTGTAGAGAGAACTGAGAAGCCTTCACAGATCCTTCCTGAGCCTCCCCTGCTCCTCTCTCTCTCTCTCTCTCTGTGTGTGTGTGTGTGTGTGTGTGTGTGTGTGTGTGTGTGTGAGTGTGTGTGTGCGTGTGTGTGTGTGTGTGTGATGATTGTTTTGGCGTGAGAAGCAGAACACTGTGATTCTGTATTTTATCACTCTGAGGTGATAAATTAACTTTTACTAAGTGTATTTAAGAAGTGTTTAAAGGAACATCTGGGCCCGCCCCAGTGAGTGCAAACATCATAACCAGTCAAACCTCAGGAGCAGGGATTGATTGAATATTGATTGAGTGTGTGTTTTGTGTGTTTTAGTGCCTTAATAAATACACCCCGTGTTCAGACGTCTCACGTTATCCTTATTTTTGGTTTTTAAAGTTAATTTCTGGCTCAGACGAGCTGCTGCAGTTACAGTTAAGAGTTTCATTATGAAATGTAATGAAGAAATTAACAATGCTCATTTGTGATGGAGATACAGTATATCGTCAGTATGTTACAATCACATGAGACACTGAAAGCTTCCGAGGCAAGACATAAATCATCTTTCATTGAGATTTTAAGTGATTTCCAGAAGTGTGTTGTAATGTGAAGTTAAACTTCCAACCAATTTTGACGAGTTCTTCTTCTTCTTCTTCTTCTTCTTCTTCTTCTTCTTCTTCTTCTTCTTCTTGTGTACAATCGTTACTCCTCTGTTATTCGTGAACAGATCAAGCTAAAACTTGGTAGGTATAATCTATGGATGTGTACGCATCGACGCTCTGAGTTCGATTTTTGATTTAGGGTTCCAAAAGAAAAAAAAAAAAGTTGACTTTTCATTTATCTGCAAGTCAAATATTACAACGATTGGTACCGAATCATTGGCACATACCAATATATAAATGGGGCCCATTACCCCATGCGTGTCACGGGGTGCCAGGAGGACCCCGGGGGCCATTTTTCTCATTTATTTGCGAATATTAAACACAAAATGTTGAACTTTAAATTTGGTGTCTGCGCATGGGAAGTACAGAAGAAGAAGAAGAAGGTTACCAATTAGATTAATAGCTTTGCCTTTTGGATCGGCTCAATGTCCCCACTTCCGTCAAAGCTCTATAGATCCTGGTAGTGCACGTGTGGACGCCCATTATGCTGAAACATGGTATTGGCAGGGAATATCTGTTTCTGTAGCTGAAAACACATTTATGGTCACTGTGCACATACGTAGGTTATTATACACAGACTTTGGTCTGAGTGACAATCATCATATTTTAAAGTAAATCATATTTTCCTACTGAGGAGAAACCGTGTTGTTATAAAACAGAGATTTCATTAAATACCTTTGGTCAAACAGAGGATTAGTTAAAAGCCTCTCTACTGACACACAGAGATTAAAAACCATATTTACACCCCAACAGAAGCTTCACCTGCATGATTCTATTTTCTTTTTTCCATCGGGTCAGTAAAACATAACCAAGGTCATCACAAGGTGGTTGTTTTTTACACAGAGGTTGCACTTTGACAGAATTAGCTGTGTTAGCAGTGAGTGAAATTCAATTTTTAGTCTTTGTTTTGTGTCTTTTTTTTTTGTTGGTGTTTTTCTGTGTATTCCTGTTGTCGTCTCATCCTCTCCGAAGCTCTGAGAGCTTCTGTTGGTCAAACCTGGGAATAAACCCTCCATCTGACTTCCTTCTGTCGGTGATGATCTGGTCATGAACTCTGTCTTCAGCACGTCTCACAGCTGAAGACAACCTGATGATGTGTTTACAGTCAAAACAGAAACTCAGAAACTTCAGACTGACAAACCTTAATACAACACTGTTAGCTGATGTCATCACAAAAACGTGTCTTTAGGGATAAAAAAATAAATAAAGTAATTCCATTTTATTATCAAACAAGGGCCAGATTGCACAGGTGAGTCAAAACTGAGTCTATAGACCAGTGTTTCCCAAACTTCTTATAGTCCCATACCCCTTCAGACATTTAACCTAAAGCCATGTACCGCTGCACACTTAAAAACATAATAATGTAATGCAGGGTTTTTCAACCTTGGGGTCGTGACCCCATGTGCGGTCGCCTGGAATTCAAATGGGGTCCCCTGAAATGTCTAATAATTTATAATAAAAAAAATCAACTTTTGAAAAAGTTTTAATTGATATATGTTTTAGTCTAACACCACGCACTAAACAATCTTAAACAGCTGTAATCTATACTTTCACTCTTTCAAATATAAATATAGTTCAAATAATGCAGTATGAAAATATCTGAGCAGGTGAATCTTGCCACTTTGTGCACTAATCCTGGCAACAACAAACGTTATCATAAGCTAATTCTAGAAAGAAAAAAAGTCTCTGGAGACGCCAGAAATTTGTGATAATAAAAAAAGTTGAAGACCACTGATGTAATGTCACATACAATGTAGCCCGACGGTGTCTCTGAACTTTACCTATTCTGTTGAGGAACAATATATAATCATATTTTTTTTAAAGAAGAATCTGTAACCATGGGCCATTGGCTAATGTGTAATTTGTGGCAAATGCATGGAGGCTCTGGACTGCTGATTGATTTATATTCTTGTTTTCAAATTTTATTTTTATTCATGTACCCCCTATGGCAATTTGCGTACCCCTGGGGGTACCCATACCCCCACTTTGGGAAGCTGGGCTATAGATTATTATTATTCACTGTTTCTTTTGATTCTAAAAAGCTTTAATGGAGAAAGGCCAGTAAAACGTACACACAACACATGAAAACCAATGTCACACTAAGGTCATAAGTTAACAGTGAGTCCTTATTAACGCCTGTTTGTGTTTGACAGTCTGTGCTATTATATATATATATATATATAATTTTTTTTTTTTTTTTTTTAATTGTTTTGGTGTTTCTGCTGTTATTCTTGTATTATTTTATGTGTGCTTTTGGTGTTGTTGGGTTTTTTTCTCCTTGTTTTTGTATATTTTAGCTTTGGATAACTTTTTTGTATAATTGCTATTGTTTTGTGTCCTTTTGGTTATTTTTCAATTATTACTATCTTATTTCTGATTTACACCTTCCACATATTCTAGCCACTTTTGCTAACATTGTTGAGAGACTTATAATAACTTTAACTGTTTGAAAATACAAATAATAATTGAATTATTCTTACTTATTGTTTTTTTATTGTTTGTTTGTTTGTTCTTTAGCTCATTGTAAAAGCTTTTAGGTGAAGTCAAACTTAATTTCCTGATACTGCTGCACTTTGTTCAGATTTTGCTCAAGCGTTTTGATGGAGTTTGTCTCCTTCTGCTGGCAGAATTAGTAATGACACCTACAGCTGGATTAAAACTTTATATTTGACATTAATAAATCTAAGTCTGATTTACGAGGCTTCAACAACATATATTTCTTTAATCAGTTCAAACACAGGTATAAGACGGAAAAAAAAGAAAAAAGAATAAAAAAACTGCAGACTTTAAATCTTATTTATCAACAGTTGAACGGGAAACCATGATGAAAATATGTGATTCCCCCAAAACATGTGGGTAGGGCTATAGTGCGTGAGATAGAGGCGTATGTTTAATTCAGGAAAATAATTCTGTGATTTCTGACCATTTTCCCACATCTTCAATGTAATACTGCATCTGAAACATGCAGGACAGGGGTTCTCCAGGAATGAAAGAATAAACAAAACAAAACAAAACAAAAATGTACAAAAGATAGATTCATTTGGAAAATGAAAATTTACAACAATTCAGAATTAAGTGTACAAAGAAAAGTCACAAATAGGGGATAACACTTGTTGAATTTAAACTTGTGTATGACGAATTTACCATGAACAGGTTTATAATGAAATCAACCTCGTTTTTCTTAAGTTCAAAAAGTTCAACTAAATTTAATATGAATCCTGCGCTTTAAGTAATTTTCCATTTGAGCCCAGAAACTAATTGAATGAATACAGTAATAAAATAAATGTGTAAGAGATTCTAGTTCGTCATTGCAAAAACGACATTTATTGTCTGTATCTAAAAATGTGGTTATGTAAATAAATTTGTTTTTTTTTTCTTCAACAAGTCGGTTGTGACGTCATTCCCGAGCACTGCCATGAGCAGCGTTGCCAGATAAAGGATTTTCCCGCTAATCCGGCGGTTAAAAATATTAACTAATTATGAACCCGCTGAAAAAATCTGGATAAACAGATTTAGGGTTTATTTTATGTTTTAATCATAAATGTAGGATTTCAGAGCTCTTATCACACGTATTTAATATCTTCAATGCGGAGGAATGACTGCTATATATGGCAACATCCTGTCCGTTTCTGTGGAAAAGAAGCAAAAATGGCGGAAAGATGAGCGCCGTGTCACCGTAAGTTTCTTAATATTTTGGCCTTTATTTGAACAAACGGGTCCGGTTCTCGGTGTGCTGGTGCCGGGTGCAGCTGGTCCGGGTCTCTTTGTGGATTTACAGCTCCGTTTATCGACCAGGGACAGAACCAGGCGTAAACTCTGTATCCCAGCTGTATCCATGGTCTCTGATTTTAATGGAATATACAGAAAACAAGACATACAGGGGTCGATGAAGGTAGTAACTGCTATTATAGATTTAGATTTACATGGAAACGTATGTATATGGAAGTAGATATACATGATATTACATACAGAGAGACGTAGTCAGAGGTTTTGCTTTGCTGAATCAATCAATTGATTACAGATGAACAGAAAATGAATCAACAACAATATCAAGTCAATAGGAAATAATAGATGCTCATCTAATGCACAGCTATGGGCCTCAGGGTCGGCTCACTTTTGGGCCTCAAACGTAGATTTCTCAGCGTTTTTATTCTATTTTATTATCTAGTGTTTCTCCTCCTTTGGCTGGAACATGGCTTGTGATTGTCAAACATGAGCTCATCAAAGATAAAGACATAAATAAATGATATATAGGTCAAAGCACAGTTTTCTAAAGTTTAAATCTAACGGTGTTCTTTCAATTAGAAGATGTTTTACATTTACAAATCAACCGATCAGTTATTATAGTTGTTTAAAGATGACATGCTGATATAAAGTAATACAAATTATGTTCAAGATTATTGATTTAGTCATTATTGTTATTTATCATTTAGGTGATTTAGTGTCTATTTGATTTATTAGGTAAATGTATACGAGTTGTTCACTATATAAAATAGAATTATTCTTATTTGTTAATAATTTAGATTTTGTGTATTTTCGCCAAACTGTCTTTTTTTTTTTTTTTAGTGTTAATCTGAGTGTCCCAGTTATTTATATCTGATTTGTTTCATCACTTACGTACTTGCTTGTGTTATTATTAGATTTAGATTAAGTTGAAATCAGATGTTCCAAAAAATAGGCTTTGAGAAAGTTGACCTGCATATATTTTATTATGGGTAAATAGGAGCTATTGGACATTTAATTATAGCACGTTAAAAAAGAAACCATGAATAATCCATATTTACATTCCCTCTTTTCACACTGTTTAACACTGTCACTAAACTATAAACATTACAAATAAGACAAAACATTTAATTCAGAGTGTTTTGATATGTTATATTAATGGTATTTAGACATTATAATATCAGGTTACTTAAAGTAAGCTTGTTGATTTATTTTAACTTTATTTTATCCTTTCATTTTATTTGAAGTTATATTCCTATTTAGTTTACTATTGTTAGAGTGGGCCAAAGACTTTTATTTAACTTTATTAAATTTGTTTGGTTTCACTGTAAGACTCTGTTTTATATACAGTATATATAAGAAAAGTTATGAACAGAACAGAATACATGACTTGTGTTTAAGTTGAATATAGAGCGTGTACCCCCTCCTATCGCCCTATGAGAGTCGTAGACGGGCACCAGCAGACCCTGAAAGGGAGCAAGCATTTCAGAAAATTAATGAATTAATGAATAGATGTAGCTCTATATGGAAATTTTGATGTCTATATATTAGAGGTGTGCCATTTTATGTATTAAAGATTATCGTGATATATTTTTCTTTTCCTCACTTTGTGGCTATTTCATACTTTTAAGCAAGGTATATGTCTTGGTATCCATTAATTAAAGTAACCAAACAAATGTATTCCTGTACTATATTTATATCAAATCACCAAATCCAAGAGAAATCATTAGGGGTGTGTCTTGCCTGGCATCTGGTGATACGATTCGTATCCCGATACATAGGTCACGATATGATACGATATATCCCGATGTTAAAGTATAAGGCGATTATTGCGATTTTTAAAAAATGACTTAAGAAACAATGAATGTGTACACCTTGTGTTTGAAATATATTTTATTGGTATATTTTACACTTAAAACATTGGCTTTAACATGCCATGTGCCAGCAACTTAAAATAAAAAAATAACATACAATCTGCCTGTGGCATTTAAACCAACTTTGTCTTTAGTGCAACTTAACTGAGGTATATGCCTAGAACAATAAATAAATGCAGAAAGTTAGTACTTTCTTTTTAGATTTTATTGAAAAAAACACAAGCTGGTCAACATGCCCAGGTTTCAGATCTCTTCTTTGTGCAGTTACAATGTCTCCTGTTGTGGAAAAGACTTTCCTGGTTAAATAGATTTTTTTTTTTTGGATGCATTTAAGAATCGATCAGAGAATCGCGTGACATGTGTATATCGCCGAATTGATTTTTTTCAACACCCCGAGAAATCATATTACAAAATAAATAAAAGTATGTTAAAAAAAAAAAAAAAAAAAAAATCTGATCTAACACTAAAGCTTATTCAGTAAAAATAAAGACTTCCAAACAAAAGTTAAATGAGCAGCGTAAATCCCACAAGAAACTAAACATTTTGCTGTGCACAATCAAAGCAGCTTTAAAAACATAAAACCTACATCAGCTCTTTTAACACTTGTGGAAATTGTTTTTTTAAATAAAAGGTGAATGGCTAAAATAACACCATTATTAAATCATGCAAATAAATGTAAGTGCAGAGACAAATGTGCAACTACTCGTCAGCATCATCGGTGTTGCTTTGACTTTCAAATTACTATGTAAAAAAAAAAAGGAGCTTGTCACCACGCTCCCACTTCAGTGTCGTCGTCATAGGCCGTTTTGCGCTCCTTGCACGCTGGACGCTACATTAATTCCACACATATCTAGCTTACACAAACGGATGCATATTCCTCCACGGCGGACTAATATGTGAGCGCATAGCCCTCAGCGCTTGCTCTGTATGGACCTGCTTAGGACAAGTCACAGGAGTGGATTAGAACCGTTTCACTTGACTGGAAAAACATGCAAACTCTATCAGGTATGTAGGGCCCTATATCTTCCACATTAAGGAATCATTTAATCGACCAATGCAAATGTAATCACTGAAAGTGTCATAATGTGAATGAAATGCCGTCATCATGAAGGGGACGTTCATTCATTCACCCCGCCCTGCACCCCTCCTGCTCCAGAGCTAAACATGTCGAATCGGTCACCTGCAACATCGACTAAACTGTCAAAAAAAACTGCAACTCATCACGCACTCCTAAACAGAGCTGAGCAGTTCCCGCTTAACTTTGTTAAGCTACACCCGCTTCTGGTGAAGCTACACACAGAGAGAGAGGGGCTGCTTCATCTGCTAAGAGTGTTGAATATGAACATCTCATCAGTGCTACGGAACATCTATGGGAACAACTTGTGTTGTTGTTGTGGACGAGACTGATTCCAGAGATTGTAGAGTCTGAAACATCATATGTTCATGATAACTTGGTAGCTTCTAATATCCACCCCAGTGGTGAAATAACTGATGCATCTTGTGTCTGTATTTGTCTAATCATTTGGAATAATATCATCAGGATAATTTAAATTAGGTTATTTTAAGTTAAGTTGATCAAAACTTTGTAAAAATGCTCAGATTCAGTAAACCATTGATCCCTGAGGGGAAATTAGGGCTGGGCAAAAAATCCATTTAATCGATTAATCAAATTTGTAGATAAAAACGTTTTTTATTTTGCAAATTCAAGTAGGGGAAAAAAAATTCCCACCACAGTTTTTTCGGACTTTTTTGCGTTCCGATGTGAGCCAGCCCCCTCTTTGTTTACATGTGTTTACCCTCTGAGTAGGCTATATGTGTGCCACAGGCATGTTCAATTTTTTATTTGCACTATGCTGAGATGCTAAGGGAAGAGTTTTTTGTTTTTTTTATTGTAATGTTATGTTATAAAATATGTAGTTATCTGATTTCTTAATCAGAAAATTTAAGCTACTGTGAAGTTGCTGTCGCACTTTTGCTCAAACCTGGGATAAAATCTTGAAACTGTTGAATGACAGAACCTCATTTACTTTTTATTTTGGGATTTTTCTATACATTTTAACTTTTGAGGACAATCACAGCAATAAAGTTGCACTTCTGACAATATATCTGATGTCTGCAGTCATTTTAAGTACATTAAATAAAAAATCCAAAATCAAATCGGAACTCAATTTTTTTTTTATTTTTTAATTTATTTATCTATTTTTTTTTAGGCAAAGTCACGCAGCCCTTGGGGAAATATGGTGACATTAATGCTGTTCTCATTCATACATCTTTATGAGATATGATTATAAATAATTAAAAAGGAGAAGTAAGAATAATCCATGTCAGTACAATCTATAGCTACCTTTCATTTGGACTTTACATGTGGTTTTAAATGACACTTTTATTTTGACATAAATTTCTGTTTAATTATGGTTTTCTTTTCTTTTTCTAATTATTATTCATTCTGTTTACTTACAAATGTAGAAAACCAATATTTTCTGATAAATTTTCTTTTTAAAAAAACAAAAAAAAACAAATTAAAAATAACAATGAGGAAAACCCAGAATAAAAAAATAAATAAATGCAATATGGAAAAAATAAAACTTGTTTTATAGTGCCCTATGTAAGTCCTGTTAATGTTTGCCAGTTGTTTCACCCTACGATGAAAGTGCAGTGCAGCTAAGAATAAAGCAAAAGCAGTGGAGAAAGAGCGTGTCTGGTAAAAAGCTCATGGATCAACAAAGAAAACTTGAGAGGCTTGTCCAGACCAAAAGAGGAAAGAAACAAGGCCCATGAAGGAAACTGTTAAAATGACTATAAAACAAGTAACTCAGCTGCAGTGGTGTTAAGTAACAAAGCCAATAACTCTACAAATGTTAGGCAATTTTGCCTTAACATCACAATTCTTCATATATGTAATTTTATAGTTTTTCACAAACCACAACTTGAGTGGTGTGAATACATGTTCAAGATTTGTGTTAAAGTCAAAACATTTCTCTGAGGGATCATCCACCCAGACCCCCAATGATGGATTTTGTCACCTTTTTCATGCCTTTGGTATCTGCATGTCTGATAGATGTATAGCGTAGATGGAAGCATAGATGATCTTTCTCTATCATATGTCTAACAGCGTTCATGTGGAGGCTGATTCCATGCTGATGTTTCAGGTGATCGGAGGAGTCTGAAGGAGGATTTTTGGTCTTCTTAGGCAACAGAGCCAAAATGGACGCCACAGAAAAGGTGAGGAAAGAGTAGGGGTGGGCGATATGAAAAAAAAAAATCATATCACAAATTTTTTTTCTTTGTAAAATCACAGCCTTGATTTTATCGCAATTTTTTTCATTCAGATCATTTGGACTATTTTCAAGTTATTTACTAGTAAAACAAACCAATTCACCTACTTAAAATAATCACCCAAAATGGGAAAAAAGAGAGAAAAGATCATTTAAGTCAGGGTACTTTTTTAAAACAATGTTTAGAATTTATCAAACTGGTTTAAAGTACAATTAACATCAAACAAAAAAGCTGAGCGTATTTCTGCCATCCATCCATCCATCTTCTCCCGCTTAGCCGTTTCCGGGTCGCGGGGGCAGCATCCTCAGTAGGGAGGCCCAGACTTCCCTCTCCCCGGCCACTTCCTCCAGCTCTTCCGGGGGGACCCCGAGACGTTCCCAGGCCAGCCGAGAGACATAGTCTCTCCAGCGTGTCCTGGGTCTTCCCCGGGGCCTCCTTCCGGAGGGACGTGCCCTGAACGCCTCGGCGTTCAGGGGGCATCCTAATTAGGTGCCCGAGCCACCTCATCTGGCTCTTCTCGATGCGGAGGAGCAGCAACTCTACTTTAAGCCCCTCCCGAATGACTGAGCTTCTCACCCTATCTCTAAGGGAGAGCCCAGCCACCCTACGGAGGAAACTCATTTCGGCCGCTTGTACTCGTGATCTTGTTCTTTCGGTCATGACCCAAAGTTCATGACCATAGGTGAGGGTTGGAACGTGGACCGACCTGTAAATCGAGAGCTTCGCTTTTTGGCTCAGCTCCCTTTTTACAATGACGGACCGGTGCAGACTCCGCATCACTGCAGACGCCGCACCAATCCTCCTGTCGATCTCTCGCTCCATCCTTCCCTCACTCGTGAACAAGACCCCGAGGTACTTGAACTCCTCCACCTGGGGCAGAACCTCATCTCCAACCCGGAGAAGGCACTCCACCTTTTTTCCGGTCGAGAACCATGGACTCTGATTTGGAGGTGCTGATTCTCATTCCGGCTGCTTCACACTCGGCTGCGAACCGATCCAGTGAGAGTTGAAGGTCACGGTATGTTGGAGCCAACAGGACCACATCATCTGCAAAAAGCAGTGATACAATACTGAGGCCCCCGAACCGAACCCCCTCAACGCCCTGACTGCGCCTAGAAATTCTGTTCATAAAAGTTATGAACAGAATCGGTGACAAAGGGCAGCCCTGGCGGGGTCCAACCCTCACCGGAAACTATTTCGACTTACTGCCGGCAATGCGGACCAGACTCTGACTCTGTTCATACAGGGAACGAACAGCTCCTATCAGGAGGTTCGATACCCCATACTCCCGGAGGACCCCCCACAGGAATTCCCTTTTCCAGGTCCACAAAACACATGTGGACTGGTTGGGCAAATTCCCATTACCCCTCAAGGACCCTGCTGAGGGTGTAGAGCTGGTCCACAGTTCCACGGCCAGGACGAAAACCACATTGCTCCTCCTGAATCCGAGGTTCAACTATCCGGCGGACCCTCCTCTCCAGTACCCCTGAATAGACCTTACCGGGGAGGCTGAGGAGTGTGATCCCTCTATAATTGGAACACACCCTCCGGTCCCCCTTCTTAAAAAGGGGGACCACCACCCCGGTCTGCCAATCCAGAGGCACTGCCCCCGATGTCCACGCGATGTTGCAGAGTCGTGTCAGCCATGACAGCCCCACAACATCCAGGGCCTTGAGGAACTCCGGGCGGATCTCATCCACCCCCGGAGCCCTGCCACCGAGGAGCTTTTTAACCACCTCGGCAACCTCAGCCCCAGAGAGAAATATCTGTGTCCAAGAATCATCAAAACCATCTGAAAGGGTCTTCTCCACAACTGTGGAGAACACTCCAAGTCTTTGCGACAAGGCAAACATGCTGTTTTTTCTGCACAAAAATAGTTAATCTACCACAGTTGATAAGTGCAGCTGTACTTTTGGTTGATAATTAGGGTGTGCGATATGACGATATTAGATCGTTAAGGATTACAACGTGACTACGATCTCCCAAATCACGGAGATCGTAGAACCGTCTGTAGTTCACATTTTAACCCTTGCGGTGCCGTGTCTTTGTCATATGTCTGTCGTCCATACACAGAACATCCAATTTTTGTTTTCTCTTCCAAATCACACTATTTGCTAGTCAGCATTACAGACATTAATTAAGATTAATTAAGTGCTTAAACGTGGCAGAAGTACGCTCCGCTCCCCCTCCCCTCAGTGCACGGACACACAGAGTTAGCTGTTCTGCTTCTTCCGTGTTGGCGACTGTCTGTCAGAGGTTCAGTGCAGATGTCTGTCTGTCTGTTAAACTCCATCAGTTCTGAGTGTTGAAGCACTGAACTATGTTTGAGGAAACACTGCATGTGTTTCTCTTCTATAACTAACGCTCTGTCGCTGCGCTGTAGCAGAGATCTGCTGATGCTGCAGCTAACGGGGCTGTTTCCACACTCTTAGAGACAGTGTCCTGAATGGGATTTACTTTAAAAACGACTTTCAACAACTCAGAGCTGGCCTGAACAAAGCAACACTACATAATTTAATCACATTTCAGCCTTAATGAAGGAAAAAGTCAAAAGTGACTCAAAATGTTGTTATTGTGCTGCTAGTGATTAATAAAAGGGTCTTTGTGGCTTCACTGACTTTGACCCATTATTGTTTTTCTTGTAAAACTATTGAATAGTAATAAATGGTTTATATCGCCTATTGCCATTTTGAGGAAAAATATAGAGATATGAATATTGGTCCATATCACTGAGGCCTAATATAACCAAAGCAGTAACGTTTTATCTTGTAAAGGATTTGGTTGTCTAAACTGTGTGAAATGAGGCATTCAAACACTGCTTAAAGTAGGATTGTATTAATGAGTGTGTTACCTCAATAACAAATATAAATCACTAGACTGATAAGCTGTCTTGTTATGTAGCAAGTGATGCTAATGCTAATGCTACACCACTTTAGTTAAACAAAGTAAAAAGACTGACTAAAATAACTTGTCAGCCTTTTTGTTTGATGTTAATTGTACTAGGAACCAGTTTGATGACCTGCTTACATACAAAAAAAAGATAATTACCTTGTCCTAAAGGATCTTTTATTCCTTTTTTCCATTTAGAGCGATAATTTTAAGTAGGTGATTTGGTTTGTTTTATTGGTAAATAACTTTAAAATAGTCTAAATGATTTGAATGAAAAAAATCGTGATCGTGATTTCACAAAGAAAAAATTTATATATTTTTCCCATATTTCCCACCCCTAGTTGATAAGTTGTTTTTTTTACTGAATAATTATTTGTTTCATGTCAAATCGTTTTGGATCAAGTTGTTCAAAATGAGCACTGTAAATATTCTCAAATGTTTGTAGCCAAAGTGTCAGTGTGTATATATTATTGGCAAAGTGAAAACAATCTATACCTGGTGGATTAAAATAAAGCTGATGTCCCTGCAGGAAATTAAAGAGACAAAGATAAGATAAATCCATTTGTATTATTTCATTCCCTCACCCAATGTGAATCGATGAGCAGTATCAATAATGGAATCGCAAAATCTTATCAATTCCCATCTCTACTTAAGAAAGAGTTTATTGAAGGTTTTCAACCAACGGTAGGTAAAAACCAGTGTGTCACCAGTCAACATCAGAGTGTAGCATCTGAGCCATAACTGCACAGTGACACAAGCGGCAACTACAACATGACAGTCATAATGTTCACACTACTTTTTTTAATGAAATAAAATGAAAATTCTTGGCCGAAACAGAAAATAATGAAACTAAGCCAAAAACAGAAACACCAAAATAAATTATAATACCATTGCATTTATGGCTGGGACTATGTACTAACTTAACTAGAATCAAGGCATTACGAGTCTATATATTAATATAAATTCTTCAAATAATAAATCAAATAAAAAGAAAATATATGGACTGGTGCCCTCTCCAGGGTGTACCCCGCCTAACGCCCAATGTGAGCTGGAGATGGGCTCCTGTTGACCCCCACGACCCTGAAAAAAGGAGCAAGCGGCTCAGAAAATGGATAGTTGGATGAAAATATTTATTTAGCACTGACATTCCAACAATGCATAATATAAAATATACGTATGGATGTGTTTCAGCTGTTACAATACCCAATAATTTAGTACCTCTAAAACTGATTAGCGATAAAAGAAACATGAATAAAAAACACTATACCATACAAATGAATAACAAAATAATATAGGACCTTTATTTAATGGCCAGACATATAAAGAACACTCTGTTACACCCACTCTTTTTATTAGGGAGAGAAGAGGGCAGGGCTATAGACACACACACAGCACAATGAGCAAAGAAACAGGAGTGGTGCTGCCTGCCACTAATGAAAAATGTTTTAACCAATAATCTTTCGACTCATTTATCAGTTAGTCGACTGATCCAAATGATGTGCAGTGCACACACTGGTGGGGAGGGGAGTTACAATGAGACAAGAGTGCAAAAATAAATAGGTTAATAGTAAAACAACCATTTCAGAAATTTTAATGGTGTATGACACCGACTAATTGTGGCAGCACCGAGCAAGTATCAACATTTCATAACGTGAAAGCTCCACAAACAACCTGAACAGACGAATGTGTATAGTCCACCCTTTAGTGAGACTAATTAGACCACTTGTGTTTTACAATGTATTATTGTAGCCCTCAGTTTTATGTCATTTAAAAATACTTGATAAATCGTATGTTTTTACGGATTAATATTTTTTATGCATAATTTGGTGGTAAAATAATGTAAGCGACCACAAAACCACAGAGACTCATCTTTCACTCATCACTCTGCCTGATATCCATGATGTCCACCAATGCTACGATCCATTTTTAATCAGCAAATGTCTTCTATAGGGATCACATTTTAGAAACTAATGTTTAAAAGGGCTTTGTTTTGTTCATTCTCTGTTTTTGTTCTCTAACTGTTGTACAGGACTCTGGAAACCAGAGTAATGTGAGCCATCAGCTCCATCAGGAGGACGACGCTCACCAAATGCAAACTAACGACATTGACAGGAAAACTCTAGAACTGTTTGCTACAGATCAAATCTTTCAAGTGCAGATCCAACCTGGAGTATCACCTAAACCATACACATGTGAAGAATGTGGAAAGATCTTTAGCTATAAATCAAGACTTGTTGTTCATCAACGAGTCCATTCTGGGTTCAAACCGTTCGGCTGTAGCGAGTGTGAAAAGTCATTTAGCACAAAGTCAAAGCTCATTGTACATCAACGAGTTCATTCTGGATTCAAACCGTTCATCTGTGATGAATGTGGAAAGTCTTATACAATGAAATCTGGCTTAATAAATCACAAAATCATGCATAGTGGAGTCAAAAACTTCAAATGTGACGAGTGCGGGAAGGCTTTTGCTATCAAGAAATCCCTGACCAGCCATCAGATGCTTCACCGAGATGAAAAACCGCACCGATGTGATGAATGTGGAAAGGTCTTTACTTTGAAGAGCTACTTATTAAAGCATCAACTTATCCACGGAGAATTAAAACCACATAGATGTGAGGAATGTGGGAAGACTTTTAAGCTTCCGAAGGCTCTCAGAGCACATCTATTCTTGCACCGTGGAATCAAACCTTTTAAGTGTGAACAGTGTGGGAAGGCTTTCCCATTAAAGTCAAAACTAATTGTGCACCAAATAGTTCATTCTGGAGTAAAACCATACAGTTGTGACGAGTGTGGAAAGTCTTTTGCTCTGAATACAATCTTAAAGAAACACAAAGCCATCCATAATGGAGAGAAAAAGTTTAAATGTGATGAGTGTGGGAAGGCGTTTGCTCACAAGAGCTACCTGACGAAGCATCAGCTTCTTCACAGTGGAGAGAAACCACACATGTGTGATGAATGTGGGAGGGCCTTTGCTGCGAAGGACAACTTATTAACACATCAACTTATCCACAGTGGATTGAAACCGTACACGTGTGATGAATGCGGAAAGGCTTTTAGGCATTCTGGAAACCTCAGAGTACATGTATTTATGCACCGTGGAATTAAACCGTTCAGATGTGAACAGTGTGGAAAGTTTTTTCGTACATCTGGGAAGTTATACAAACACCAGCAGACCCATCCTGAGATGAGGGTCACACAGCCGCACCTTTGTGAAGAGTGTGGAAAACAATTTACTTTTGCCTCGCAATTAGAAAAACACAAACATGTCCATAGTCGTGGGAAACAAGACCAGAGTGACCAATGTGGGATGTCCGTCAAGGTAGAAAGTGAGAAAAAAAGCCACCGAAGGCAACACACCGGAGTAAAACCATTCTCCTGTCACGATTGTGGGATGGCTTTTTATGAAAAACGGTTATTGAGAAGTCATCAATTGATACACAGTGGAATTAAAGAGTTCATCTGTGAAGTGTGTGGAAAGGCTTTTAACAAAATCTACTCATTAAGAAATCATCGCAGAATACATAGTGGAGAGAAACCTTATTTCTGTGGCCAATGTGGGAAGGATTTTAGACAACGATCCACCTTAACAATGCATATGAAGACTCACTCAACAGAGATGTACCCCTGTGAATACTGTGGAAAAATGTATTCCCATAAACAGACACTCACCATACACCTGAGATCCCACACTGGTGAGAATGTGTGTGTTTGTGATCAGTGTGACAAGGTTTTCACAACATACCGATCTTTAAAACTTCACCAAGCCTGCCACTCTGTGGAAAAGCCTTACAAGTGTGATGTATGTGGGAAATCCTACAAGAGTAAAGCTTCCCTACGGATCCACCACAGACATCACACTGGGGAGAGACCCTTCATCTGTGACCACTGTGGGAAGGATTTTATCAGCACTCAGAACCTGAAAGCCCACGAACGTACCCACGCCAAGAAGAATCTGTCAAAGTGTGACTGTCAGGTTTGTAAAGATCTATTCATTTATTATATTTTTACATTCAATGATGGTGTGTTTTTAGTATATCTGTCTGCCCCTTGATTAGAACGTGAATATATTACACTTTAAGGAAAGTTTTGTTAAAGAAAATCCAACTAAGACAAAATGGGTTAGCTGATGAGTCCCAATATCATGCATTTGTTGTAGCTTGTTTAGAGCAGGATGAGAACATTGGTTAGTTTTGTTGCTTTTCACCAAAGACGACATAGACCAGGCATGTCAAACTTAAGGCCCACAGGTCAAAACTGCACACGCATCCAAGTCAGTTCATGTGAGGATACGTAAAAAAAAACATTACATGAAATTTTGTCACAAGAACATTTAGTTCCAGATCTTAGTCCCTCCACGTTCACAAATACACTGTAATTAAGTTATTCATGATATGATTGCAGTAACATTTCACTGCAAATTGTTTGCAAAAACTGTTTTCTTAAATTCAACATTTCTGGCAAAAAATCTCACAAAATTCCTTTCAAATTACATGAAAAGTTTTCAGAAAACTATTGTTTAAGTGGTGATTCCAGAGGCACTGATATCTTAAGCACCTTGAATATTGTTTTTTTTTTTTCTACATGAACTTGGGTGCAATAATATTAAAATCACCCATAATCTGGTCTGGCCCACTTGAGATCAAACTGGATCATATGTGGCCCCTGAACTAAAAAAGTTTGCTGTTTATCCTGCCATAGACACAGAACTATAAGAATGTTAATGGAGAAGTTCAGCAGGTCCTACATGGTGGTTCTTAGGACCTAAAAACAGGAACCATGAATCTGTATGAGAAGATCAAAAGTTGCAAAGAAGCTTGTGAAAGTGGAGCAACACATGTATGAGGACAGTGAAACGGGGGAGGTGGAGGATATGGGGACAGATTAATTGATTTATGGTTTGATGGATAAAGGATTTCAGTAAAATACTTCACTCTGTTGTATTTGTCTGTGTAATGCTGAGTTTCTGTCTCTTGTCTAGCAGAGCAGGACAAATGATGCCCCCTCGGAGCCCTGTCAGCACTGTCAAGAAAGCTGGTTTTGCTATGAATGCAGCGAGACATTCAGCAGTTTATCTGCCTTCGACTCACATCTCTGTGTGCATGAAGACATGGAGCCAGCATCATCTTCAGACCTCAGCAAGATGTGGATGGCACCCACACCTTATGATTACAGTGTTGGACTGAAAAATGTCAGCCCAGTCTGTGACGATGACGTGTAAATCGCAACACCCAAAATTAGGTTTCCCACACTGGGTGCTGGGAAGTAGTTGCTATAACATGTGAATGTGGTGAGGTTATGTATTATAAAATAGTCTGCTGTGCAGACCCACCCAAACCCCTAGTGTCTCTGTGTTTATGGTGTATAAAACCAAGGCAAAACAAGTTTTCTGACTATCAAGCCAGCCTGTGCCCTGCCCTACCTTTACACCTTGCTGACCCTGAGAGCTTTGATATGTAGTTCTTTGGACTATACACAACGTGAACTTAAAATTTGGATCAAGTTGGCACTTAGGAGCGATGGTTTCAAAGTGAGGGAGGCCAAAATAACTCAAAAAGTCACACTTTACAAGTTAAGAAAAGCCTATACAAGCTAAGAAAAAAAAAAAGCTCATGCAGACCTTTTGAAGTGAGCTGTATTTTATATTGTGTGGAGACTAGTTAAAAGCTGCGTGACAGCTGAAGGTGTGAGAGGGAAGCCAGGTTATACATGGAGAAACTGTGAATTACTGTGCTCAAGCTGAGAGAAAAATAAAAACCTGTTTAAACCTCAAATCAATAAAAATGACTTTACTACTAAACTGGGTTAGTCCTGAGTTGGTCTAGTTTGACTTTACAAACTGTGGTACTGGGTCAAAGTAGATCTAAAGAATCTAGCCTAATCGCAGGATGTGGAATTATTAAAATTTATGAAAGTTCCTGGGCCTGCTGACACCCCCACCGACCCCACCCTTTGCGGGACTCCAGACTTGCTATTAAATGGTAAATATGTGATCTTCATAAGAGTGAAGACATCCCATGTTTTATAATAATGGCACCTACTGGTGTCATTTAAAGGGAAAAGAAAATTGGGCCCATTATAGAGTCCTGAGGAACTCCACAGGGCAGATTCATTGAAAATGAGAAACCGTGCATTGGACGAAAGGATTGTAATATTTTTTGGTGTTTTTTTTTTTATTGCAATAATATCTCATGACCCTGAAAAAAAGGAGCAAGCAGGTCAGAAAATGGATGGATGGACATTAGAATAATCCCGCAATAATATCAAAAGTTGATGTAATTGACAAATTGTATCATGTTACAGCTCCTATAATGACAATATAAATTCTGAATTAACTCGCATATTGTGAAACCTGGGTTTGTTTAGATTAACACAAAGCTGATATCCTCAAACACTTATGTTGGTCTACTCATCAAAGACCACTGATGCCATGTTTCGCCTTGTTAAACTAATGCTTTGTTCTTTTTGGACCCATTTGGTCTGAAACTCAGACTCTGTCTTAAGTTTTACTCATATTCAACATGATATCACAGTGTGTCACAAAGTGTAACCTAATATTTTATTGTTACCTACTACTCTCTGCAGACCAGGATGGGTATTTAAATGACTGTGTGCACACATGGGATCCCAGATCATAAATGTCTACAATAGCTGCTTTCTGCTGTACAGCTTGGGTCATTGTCGAGACTCGTGGTCCCAGTCCATGTAGTTAAAAGTAGCCCCCTATAGATCCAAATACCTATCCCAAACAGTTGTAATTTATTACTTGGTTTATTTGATTTTTAATTTATTATATGTATATTGCACATTATTCATTAGTAAGTGATATTAGCAACTATGTAAAGTTTTTATATTTGCTTTTTATCCTACATAATTGTGGAGGGTTTTTGTTCACTTTTTACACAGCATACAGTATATATGAATAAATGTCATGTATATACAGTATATTAAAGAGATTAGGATTTTCTTTTCAAACAGATACCTTGCCAACATAGACAGCAGCAATTGCAACACAGTTACAATTCAACAAATATATTCAAAATGCACACATTTTTATATATATTATATAATTATTGTTTAAAATATGTAAAAGCTGAAAGTGAATTAGAAAAACAAAGCACTGGTGCGTTTATAAAGTACATAATTGTATACTGTCTGAGTGTTTAACATTTTTCATTCAGACTTTGTTCATGTCTCGACAGGTGTGGGAGCAACAAATAATGGTGAAATTGAATATCTTAATATAAAATAAGAGAGGGTGAGGACTAGTGAATGTGAGTAGTCAGATTTGTTTGTGTACGAGTTTAATTTATACCTTATATCTGTCTAAAGTGTGATTGTAAATGAAAGCATGGAGCAGATAGGAGTTTATAATGTGTATCAACTTAAAATGTGTTCATACTGTTCATAAAAGCATGGCAGGACTTCTTTGAGTGAATAGCCTATTGATGTTTTCCCAACTGACAAACTTCCCACACCTTCTCATTTCACACAGTGCGGTATGTTATGTAGGTTCTGCATAAAAAATGTCTGATTGTGAAAACATTTGATATTTATGTAGGCGTTTTACCTTCACATTTTCTTTCTGCAATGGACACTATTGGGTTGTGGGTCGAACATAGTGGAAAACTTCTTCAAAATAATGTTTAATTTAGCACATTTACAAAATCTGTACACGTTTACCAGCATGGAATCTGGGTTACTCCCACATTGGCCTGAATAGGTTGGGTTTATCTCTGACACTTCTCCCATTGCAGTGGATAGAGCTATGTCAGAGATGTGTTAACTACTAGGTGCGTTTCTGTGCAGATTTTCTTCCATTGAACATGCCATACCTGTACCCCTCCCTTCTCTATTAAAAAACATTTTACAGTAAATTTCTTGATCCTTAGGAACTGTCGGCAAACACAAAGATTTGGTTCAAATGTGTTCAATAAAGACAATTACATTAAATTACAGCGAACTAAGATATAATTGTGCTTTCACTGCAGTTAGAACAGTTGCAGGTATTGCATTTATAAAAGTTTTCAAATCATTTCACAGAACAAATCTGATGTCAAAATATCCCCTGGAATCCATTAAATCAACACCATCAACCATTCTATGATACACAAAGACACACTGTGGCTGTTTACTATGTGGTGTAGTGTCAAGCTTCTGAACCAGTTAACTGAAAGATTGCTTTAATGGGAACCTTTGTTAAACACAAATCACATGTAATCAGTGTGTAAATGTAGTTGTATTAAATACTGTATGCAGTGAAGTTTTGTACCTTTAAATAAAGACATGTCCATCTCTTTGTGGTCCAGTTCTTTTAACTCATAAACACATGCAGCGCATGCACAAGATTTTACACTTATGTATGTTGCAGTACATTTTGAGAAAAATTGTACTTTATCCACAACTTTTGATTTTAGTTTTGGTAATGCATGTAAAGATTTGATTTAATTTAACTATTTTTAAGTTAAGAGAACATTTTGTGAATAACTACATCAAGACATTTAATTGACAGCAAACATTGTTTATTTTAGTAAATGTTGCTCTTTATTGTTACAAAGAATCTATTCCCATCATTTCTTACAGATCTATGAAATATAGATTTGTTCCTCTCCTTTGTTACAGATGTATAAAGAATAGATTTGTTTCTGTCCTTAGTTACAAACATGAAGAATAGATCTATAGGGCCTCATTTATAGAGTTTGCTTAGTTACACTATATGGTCTGAAAGTACAGGTAATTTCCTGCCCAATCATGAGAATATGCGTACTGTACCTGTACATCAACTTCTGCATTAACATTCTGGAGGCATGGGAAACTAGTAAGGTGATGAAGCTAGATTCACCTCCTACGTTGATCACACATCAGACTTATTAATCTGCATAATTGAATACTAAACTTGATAATACATATCATAGGACAAGATATTGCAATATTAAAACTTTATAAAAGAGTAACGTTGTGGGCACATGTATTTGGTATTGTGAGTGGTGTTGGCAGGGCATAAAAAAAATTCCACACAGTCTACTACACACCAGATTATTATAAGATTACTTGGACTTTTATTCGGTTTGGTTTGTACAGCAGTGGAAGAATAAAGGATAGTTGGTGACGTAGTGGTTAGTTCGCCACCTTATAGCAAAAAGGTCCTGCGTTCAAGTTTGCGTGGGTTTCCATCGGGTACTCCAGCTTCCTCCCACAATCCAAAAACTTGGCTGTTAGGTTGATTGAAGTCTCTAAATTGCCCGTAGGAGTGAGTGTGAGTGGTTGTGTGTGTGTGTGTTGCCCTACAATGGACTGGCGCTCTGTCCAGGGTGTACCGCTGCCTAACGCCCAATGACAGCTGGAGATAGGCACCAGCAAAACCCCGTGACCCTCAAAAAAGGAGCACGTGGGTCAGAAAATGGATGGAATAACAAGGGCAGCTAAATACAACAACATGAGTAAATATAATCGTGTATCAGTGAAATCAATATTTCGTCCCACGCCTGCAGTGTTATAGAGGTCTATGTATGCAAATATGTTCATATGAATGGCCTACGTGATTCATAAACTAATTAATTCACAATCTGACTAATTTAGTGCACGGTGGCTTGGCTCAACACTTGATTTATTTATCCTGATGCGCAACAATGTTGGGAACAGACCTCAGACTACTTGGTAAGTAAATGAACATCTCTTCAATTCAAACCATTAAGATCTGATATATAATTACTCTTCTGTCATACCTTGCAGGTGACAGTGGCTTCCATGGCACTTGATACTTTCATCCCTCAATCAACCCTCAGAGTGAAGATCAGGTCCGCTTCGATGTGCCTATGCCCTTGTGCGTGTTGTGTTGTGGACCCACACCTGTGCTAGACATGAGGAGTTTTAACTGGGAACACTCTGACAGTGCGGTGCCTCTCTCCTCTTGGCCTACACCTTCAGACCAAATGCTTTTTCTTCACCCCTCCCACGTTTCACTCCTTGACACTGTTTACAGCAGTCACTGACTTGTTTTTCATCTATTAGTTATGTCACTACATGTGACCGAAATAGTTGATCAACTTTCTCCTGCCTCCATCATCTAAAGCACGTGTCAAACTCAAAGCCTGGGGGCTAAATTTGGCCCTTTAGAGCAGCCAGTTCGGCCCACAGGAGAAAACATAAATTATTGTGTAAATTACCAAATCATTCAGTTGTAGATGTCTCTGTCCTTCCAAATACACACATTCAATGAAACTAAACAATATTTGCACAGGCTTGCTATTTTTACCTGTGCGTGCATCACCTGACTGCAGTCATTTTTAATCTCGAATTATGGAGAGAACTTTCAATATTTCTAAAATCCTGAAATTTCTCACAAACAATGCCACAAAATTCCTCCAAATGGCTATTGCATAGGTATGGTATAGGTGCCTCACGTACTGTATATATCATGTATATGTAGAACCAAATTAAGGCACATTAATGTCAAATTTGCTCTTTTTTCCCCAACCTATAAACTGTGGCTCACTTGAGATCAAACTGCTCCACATTTGGCCCCTGAGAGAAAATGAGTTTCTAAAATCCTATTTTTCTTTCAGATGTGTGATAAGGAAACTAGGAAGATGTTTTCTCTGTTATTTAGTTTCTCTTTCTAGTAATTTTTAAAACATTTTTGTTGCCCATGCTTTAGTTGTTTTGTGTGTTTTTGTTTTAGATTCCTTTTTGGATTCATGCAGTCATTCCAAACATGGTTGAAGGTTTATAAAAGCCAAACCACTTTTTGGACATTTTTTAAGAGTAACTATGAAACCCCAGGTTTTGGCTGATGTGGCTAATCAATACTCATTATACCTCTCTATTCACAATTCTCTCAATCCAACCTATTCAACACAGATTGAAAAGTCCAACGTGCTAGTTTTTAAAGGAGAGGCGGGGCTAACAGGAACGAAAGAAGCCACCAAAATGTCACAAACCACCATTCTCAACCAATAGCAAAATGTGATTGTAATAGCAACCCATAGAGGGCAAAAATAGGTCAAATGTAAATACTTTGACTAAAATGTCAGGAGTTGGATCAATCAACTAAACTACTTTCAACACACTGCATTTGTTTTCATAAGAAAAAAGTTTAAGCATATGCTGAATTTTGAAAGCTACAAAAACAAAAACCAAAGAAAACCTGTTTATTAATACAAATAATAAATAAAGATATTCTATTACGATTAGGTCTCTCACCACTTAAATTCATATTAGTTCACTTCATTTGTTCTAAGCTTTTTTTTTAGGTTTTGGTCACAGTCCAACTTTCTAAATAATTGTTTTCCCTTTGGTTGTACTTGAGGTTAGGATTGTACCTGCAGGTCACACTGGTAATGACACCCACAGTTTCAATGATAGGCTCCACCCATCCACACACCTGAGCTATATCAGCTACTTAAACTCAGCTTGGTCACAAACAAGCTTTATTCCTGTGTATGTGTTTGGTTTGAATCACCAGTGCTCATCAAGGTAGGAATAGGAGGCTTTCTGGAATGACAGAGAAACACAAAATGTGTAACTGTATTTAATTTCTTCAGGAAATGTGTTAAAGATAGGTTGAATATTACGTATGTGTCTTAGGAAACTCAACAGATGTAAGTACTGTAATTATAAATGATCTCATTACTGTTACTATTCTCTCAAACACTTGAATTAAAGACTTATCGTTACTTTTGACATACCAATCAAAATGGGAAACCATTAATATTAAACAAATGATACTGGCAAAGTGGGAGTGAAATTTTCCAAGAAGTGTCGTGGATTGTATCTACTAATCATACTAACTTAACCTTATACTTCTAGTAATTTATTTATTTTTTGCTTGTAAAATGAGTGATCGCATAGTCTTATTGTGATACTTCTGTGTAGAAATGTGCAACATTCTGAACAGTTTTCTTTAATAAAGCGTAGTGTTTCAACAATTGTCTGCCTGTACATTAACTTTGCATTGGTTTGCAGTGAAAAGCATTAAAGGAGTTTAAAGAAAACCAGTAAATTTGTCTTGGAGTCAAGTCACCCTCATGCAAACGCTTTATGTTTACCTTGAGCTTGTGTTGCACAAGTTTTTTACACAGTCCAAATGAATTATTACATTAGTTGGTGTTTCTAATCTGGCATTGAGTGTGTTTTGTGGATTATTAAGGTGTTAGTTCAGAAGTTGTGTAACTTTAAGTATTGACTTTTCTGCATTAGATGGTTGAAGATTATCACATTTTAATGGAAATCTTCTCTTTTTTTGAAAAGTTGAACATTTCTCTTTCAAGGTCCAGTAAAAAGAATAGTGTTGCAGCTGCAAACCAGGAGCAGCTAAAGGTTCTTTTAGTTTCTTCGTCTCTGAAGAGTGACGATGGCCACAGAAGGATTTGTGCACAGACTCCCTCCTCCTCCTTCAGGCGTCGCATTCTCGCAGCCCAGCAGTGGTGCAGCTCCGTCAGTGCAGCAGGAGTCGGGCTCAGTTCCTCCTCCACAGCCGCCTTTATTCCCCCGACAGGTCTTCTACATGCACGCTCCTCCGCCTCCTCCCCCTCATCTTCTCCATCAGTGGCCGATGCCCTACTATCATCCCTTTATGGGCTTCCCAGGCTCAGGTGCGTTCACTCCAGCCTGCACAGGTTAATGTTCTGCTTGGTGGGAATCCTTTAATCAACCATCAGAAAGGATACAAGCATTTGGACCTATTTAGCATGGCGATAGTTTTAAACCATGTAAAGTTTAAATATAAAAACTATTCGTAACATGTTTGTCTTTGACGATAACATCCCCTTGCATCTCATGGTGGTTTGTTCCACCAAACTTTAATTTGAACTTAAACAACTAAAGTCGTAAGAGATTCGTTTTGGGGCCCTAAAAGTTGCCACATAAGGATGGAGAAATGAAGTTACAAGAATGCTTAGTTTTTAATTTCTAGTAGCTTTATTGAGATTTGATTTAGTGACATTACTAAACACGACAGTGTTTCATTTTGAGTTGTTTTCCATTTGACCTCAGAAGCAGGAATATGTTGTATCTTGTGATGGAAGGAAAAAAATGCCTCAATTGTGCAGAGACTGTAACAATTTAGTTGGTGGTTGATGATTACATTTTTCATGTCAAACTGCTTGAATTGCAGGTTTTTGTGGGACTTAGCTTTGGGAGCTGTACTAAATCAGATGAAGTCTCGCCAGTTGCCCATGTCTGATTAGGTGTTCTCTGAGGTGTTCACAAGTCCTCCCCTGGAGAGTCCCTGTCCTGCACGTTTTAGATGCTCCCTTGGTCCACCACAACTGGTTGTAAAACATAGTTAATTGTCAGGCTTGCTGTAGATCTATAAGGTGACTAGATACAGTACTATCTGCTCTTTGGCTTGAGGAGATGAAAGTCTGCTTTTATTTTTTAATCTTTCAAATAATTTATAGTGAGGTGTCCATCTGATCCATACCATGCATCTGTATTTTCTACATCTTAATCTTATCTTCCCTCAGGCTATGGTATGGTCATGCCCCCCTTCCTTCCTCCCTCCTACTTGGAGCCTTCGGCCTACATCCTCCCTCACCTCCAGCCGGTCGATTATAGACGTCTGCACCACCCTCCGGTAAATGCTCCTGTTCCCTCTCAGCAGCCTCAGAATCAGCAGCACAGGCCCTGCCCTCCTCCTGTCAGAGAAACCATCAGCATCGAGGTGCAAACGGATCCCACGCAAAGAATGGAAGGAGGCTTTGATGATGGACGCTCCGATTCTGGAAACGGGACAGCTTCAAACACATCATCGCCTTCAAGCTCCAGCTCCAAGAAAGAGGGCTCAGAGCAGGTCAAAGGTTCAACGCCGCACTGCAAGAACACGGAAAGCGCCCAGATTCCCGAGCAAGGCTTGACTCATACTGTCCAGTCATTTCTAAATGCAGCTCAAGCAACGCAGCAGTGTAGAAACGCAGCTGGGCAGGAGCCGCCTCTCGTCCTCGCTCACTACAACATGTGGTCGGAAAGTTCTCCCGATGGCATCGTTCCTGTGCTCAGCTCTTCTCAAAGAGAGGAAGGAGTCGAAGAAAGGCGCCGTTCAGTTCCTGACATCCTCATGTTGAAGATTTCCAATGAGGTACCAACGCAAAATCCTCCACTTCATAACACAGGAACCGAATGTGAAAAGTCAGTTTTTCAGAGTCTGGATACAAAAAATGGTTCAGTTGTGGAGGAGATCTCAAGATTACAGGATGATGAAATGCTTTTCAAGATCCTTCGATTTCCTTCCTCTTTAGAGATGTTCAGGAGAGACTCCCAGAGTTTTTCTTACAATCCAGATGAACTTCTTCTCTCGCGTGATGAATCCCATGAGCCTGAAACCGATGACACTGTAAATGATGACACCGCCGAGTTGAGGCGCCATTACGTTACCTCACTGAGACGCCGAAGGAGCAAGAAATTGAACGAATCAGTTTGGTCCGTTGAGTCTCTCGAACCCTACGTCCTGAATCAGGAGTGGCTTCTGCAGAACAATTTCTTGGAGCAGCAGATCATCGTAGATGAAGAGGCGGAAGGAGAGACAGATTTTCTGGCTTGTTCTTCTGATGTACCAATGATGAGCCGGCTTGATTTTAGCACCCCGGCAGGAAAATGGGGTTCCCCGAAGAAACCACAGAATCGGAGTGAAAACGCTGTAGGCCAATTAAAGGGTAAAGATGGACAGGAGGAGGAAGGCAGTCCGATTCTCCTGCAGGATAAAAGCCCCTCCACTCCCATCAATGAGAAAATCCATGAAAACGGTTCCTCTAAAGCTACTCGGAACCAAATCCAGCAGGAGAAAAGTCCTCAAACATTTCCCCCGAACCTTGACACAAAGACAACCACCAAAGGTGTCATGAACCTGCAGAGAGCAGCAGGTGCCGAAGACGAAACAGATGTTCCTCCTGAGAAACGAGGTCCGCCTGATGCTCCCAGGATGGCCGACAAAGGGCCTGAACCTTTGAAGTTGCTGGACTATGCCATTCAGTGTGATCTGTGTGGGTGTCCACCGCACAAAATGGGCATTGGACCAGAGGGGACACCTCGATGCTCAGGTGATCTGCATTCTATATAACGGGTTGGTTTGTCACCAATGCACAGTTTCTGCAAGGTATCATTTTTTATGTTGGGCAAAAAGGATTTAAAAGTTGTTTTAAAAGAATATATATATTGTTATCAATGTGTGGATAGGCAAAAGTAACAGACTTTTGTCTCCTGGCAGGTTCCCTTGACTTTATGTTAAAGGCTGTGTGAGTTATCATACTTGATCTAGCAACTCAGCAAAGGGTTTACACAAGATCTACGTTTGGAGTCTATGCCATGCAGCACACAAATGCCTCTTTGAAAAGCCAATAACTGTTTGTAGAAATTGTTGACATTTTGCATGAGGCAGTATTACTTTCTATTGTTTGATGGCTTAAGAAAATTTTGGATAAAAGTTAGTTTGGAGCCTGCCATTGACAGAGTGAGGGGGTAGCATAATTCCATTGGTAAAAATTGTTTAACTTTTGAACAAGTTGGTGGCTGGATTCTTTTTTTAATGGTTTCATTCCTAAATGATCTTTTTTCAGTTTGGGTTTTGTAGATTTTCATTTTGTTGACGTTCTTCACGTATGACCCCATAGATTACTACCTCAAATGTTGGCGCTGATGCTATGATTTCTCTCAGGTCAGATGGTCATCCCATCCCAGTGCCGCATTCAAGGAGCTCTGCCGAGATATGGGAGGAAATCGAAAAAGGAACACAATCGGAACCGAAATCAAAGTAACCAATGTGAGCATTTACCAATGTTTTTATTAACGATGCGATAACTGATCCTTTTCAACTTCTATGGCAGATGAACAACTCTATACCCCCCCCCCCCCCCCCCCAACCACCACCACCACTGAATTTCACATGTTTTTTAAATAGATTTTTGTTTTTTAACATTCAATAGATTTTTAAATAGAAGTGAAATCTGAAAAACTTGAGCACAGTTTGGGTAAGATGAGGTGATGTACTGTAGCCTGTCTTTATTCATTATTAACATGTGAATTATCATAAATTGCTCAAATTACTTTTTTCTCTTCAGGTGCCAACGGAAGAAGCAGACAATGAAACTTTTTAAAGAAGCTATTTAAAGCCCTAATACAATGTGTTTAAATGTGATGAACTCTTAATAAATATATTCCAATAAACATTTTGTTAATCAATCAGTAAATGGTTTCTAATTGTCATAATTATCCCAACAAATCTCTGTGAAGGGTTAAAATCTGACTTTGCCATAGCAACAGATAAGGTTATGTTCCCTTTTAATGTGAGTATAGGTTAGCTTTGAACACATCAAAGCCCCTCCTTAGCAAATATAAACAGAGGCTGTGAGCACTCTTTCTTGGAGCCCACCTGTGGGAGTTATGGAATTTTCACTTTGATGTATCAGATTGTTTTGGAAAGAATCTCAGCGCTAAACTAATGTCTACAGATCAAATGTATTGAAATGGGATAAAAGCTATTAAAAAAGAAAACCTGCTTTGAATCTTCTTACTAAAACGTAAGACATTTTTGCCAAATTCAGCTTTAAAAATGCCTCTAAATGTGAGGTTTGACTCGTAATCGCAGGTGTTTTTAAATGTATTAATTTAGTTTCTATTTCTAAAGATGATCTCATCTCTGGCTGCAGGTTGCTCTGTTCATGTGATATTGCTAATAAAATCAGACTGAAACAGTGTTTTCAGAGTATTTATTAGTTCCAAGGTCATCTGGCGTTATAAAAAGGATGAATTGAGAGTGATATGAAATACAAGGTTCTTCAGAGAAATCCATCAAATCAACAAACACGCTGACAGACCACCTGAGCTGTCAAAATCTGTAAACCATTTGAGAGGATAATTTAACTTTTTAGTTTAAACTTTTATTTTCACTGTCATTTGCTGATTTGAAAAAACGCACGCCTCCCAGCTGTTTAATCTGATGTTTTGTTGTGTTTAATAAAGAAACGTTTCTAGTCATGAAGTCGAACAAATAGGTGGGTGTTAAAAAATAAATAAATAAATAAAAATTAACAATTGATGGGCAATTATTAAAAAAAACCTGCATTGCAAATCCTTCTGTGTCCACTGGGAGTCGCACTGATTGATTAAAGGTAATACATTTTTATTTTTTTTTATTATTTGTAACGCACTTTTTATTCAAGGAATCGCAGAGTGCTACAAGTAAACACACATTTAAAAACATTAACAATTAAAAGCCTTCTTAAAAAGGTATGTTCGATTTAGCTTTAAAAACCGACCTAAACGGGTGGCAGCAAAACACCTTTGATGCACCCGAAGTTTTGTATTTGATCATTTTTTAAGTGAACTCCAACGTCCCCTCATCACCCCAAATATCAACCTGGAGAAAAAATGGACGTCGACTGTCAGAATCAGAATTCCTTTATTAATCCCAGGGGGAAATTGCTTTTGTTACAGCCACTTAAAGTATCACAAATAAAATAACGTTTAACAAAGACAAAAGAAAGAATAAACGTTAAATAAGTGTATAAGTATGTAAATGACTAGTATAGAGTTTCTCAAGTGATTTTTATTGCTGGTATTCAAGGACCCCCAACAACTTTGACTCTGTCCTTATACTTGTATAGTGAGATCACTAACAGTCAGTGTGTGGGCTTCAGTCCACAGGTGTATCTTCTGCTGGCTGGTCTTCATTTGATAAGCAACTTTCATGGTGCTGGTGCAATCCACAGTTCCTCCTCATAACCAACTGTCCAGACCTGGACCACATTATGTGCCATGTATTATAATTGTCCATGTAAGTATTTAGTACCATAGCATAAGTCTCCTCTAAATGATCCTAAGCTGGTTATATATACAGCCAAATATGTTATATTTATTGAACCTTAGCACATGCAATTAGACACCATGTTCTCACACCAAGAGTAATCAACTTATTTATTCACAGAGGTGAAGGGAAATCTATATGTGCTTAGTTTGTTTACAGTGAGTTTTAGTGCAAAAGAGTTTGATTCACTGCAAATATATATATTGCTCATGAACTACCATGTATGTATAGCGTCGCCTTGTTCCCTAACAGATCACATTTTATTTACAGTACCTCTGCCAAGAAGGGTATGTTTTTGTAGGAATTCATTTGTTTGTCTGGGAAAAGTCTAATTAAAAAACAAATGGACAAATTTTGATGAAATTTTCAGAAAACACCCAAAATGGGATAAGAAGTGATTACATTTTAAAGGGGATCAGGATCAATACACTGATTCTGGATCAGTTTTAAATAATTACTGATTTCCTATGTTCTACAGCATCTCCTGCTGGTGACTTTGAGCCTTTAAAGTGTAAATGATAATGTACCAGGATCGGGATCATTGATCCATCATCCAGATAACTGTGAGTATATCTGGCATGGAGGATATTTGGGGCTTGCGAATGTGTGCGCTCTTGAGTTCTCCTTGGTTTCTGGGTAGTTAGTTGTTGGTTGGCCAGGTATGATAGTAGTTTTATATAATTTCATACTGGTTTTGAGCAGGTTTAATGTTGGTTTCTAACCTTGTTCTCTATCAGCCCCAACTTTAGTTAGTGTACTTTGATGTGCAACTTGATTTAATCCTTAAGTAAAACTCATCAATAGTCAGTAACAAATACCTGTTGTTAATATGGAAACTGTAAAACACTCAGAGCACTTAGTTTACTACAGAAAATATGATACATTTTGAAGAAGAAAAAAAAAAGTCAATAAATAGGAACATTTTGAGTCCTTTAACCTATTGTTATTGAAAAAGGAGGGAAATATGGATTTGTCATTATTTATAGGTAATATTGTTAAAGTGAGGTTAATGTGACCTGAAAGGAGTTTGAAGCTGTTGATCTAAAGTGAGAATTAGCTTTGATTTCTAAAAACGACAGCAATAAAATTCCATCCTGAACCACAAACACATGACAATATCTACACTACCCTGGAACAAACGTGTCATAGGTCAGCGCCCAGCGTGATGATCTCATTCAGCAGGAAGTCAATGTCCTCTGGCTGAGTGGCAGGATTGGAAAACACGCAGCGGAAAAAATTCACCTTGTCTCCAAACGGCTGGTAACCAATCAGAACGGAGCCTTTCTCCATCATCCTGCCTTTGATCTGAGGTGCGACCTGTTCACAAATAAACAACAGGGTAATGTGAGAGGAACTCACATGCACTGTGGAAATACAGGTTCTCAACTCCAGGGTCGCAATCCTAATTTAGCTGCGTCACATGAATTCACCATTAACAAAAAGGTGAAAGAGGGAAAAGCATTGTGCTTTCATTTTGAAGGAATATAATCTATACTATAATGCAAGAAAGGTTGACGTGTGTTTGAGGAGCGAACATCTCCCCGATGCAAGATCTGTTCGTCCTGAAACTTTGTCAACGGCTTCCAAATACATTATTTATTATTCATTATTTCGCCCGGACGGCACATTCATGTTCATCCAGAAATTAAACCTATTTCAGATTTTGATCTCAGTGTGAGGGGGCGTTAACGCACCATCTATATCTGTTCCACTGCACAGCTTCGCTCCGGTGAGTTCCAGAGCCAATCACAGTGGCGAGCTAGAGTCACGTGTGCGGCCAGAGCTCAGATCTCAAAACACGCCCTCACCACACATAAAGTATTTATAATAAAAATTACAAAAAGTACACAAAACAACAAAAATTCACAAAAATATACAAAAAGGCTAAAAAAACAAAACACAAAATGACTCCAAAAAACATATATTACAGGAAAATACACCAAACAATAAAATATGAAAATGACTCAAAATACACAAAACGAAATATTTATGTTAAAAAAAATACACAAAATGACAACAGAAATGCACAAAACTACACCAAAAAAGATACAAAATTACACAAAATGACTCCAGGATCACACTACAATGGCAACAAAAAACAATAATTATACAAAAAATGCACAGAAAGACAACAGAAAGATACAAAAATACACATGACTCAAAAAAACATATATTACAGAAAAATACACCAAACAAAAAAAATGCATAAATGAGTTTTAAAAAAAAAAAACACATTTATCGTGTACATGTCCCATAGAATTAAACCAGGCAAATCGCACATGCTATTTTACTTTACACCCGCAAATAAACCCTGTTATAACACTACATAGTATGAACCTCTTTGTACGTCCAACCTTCAAACACATACTCATTTGGCCATAATTGACAACTCTACTTAAGCTCCTCCCACTATATGAATACATACTTCCAGTGGGCATGTACTAGTTACTTTAATTTGGAACATTATAATAATTACAATAATAGTAATGATTCAATTGTATTCTAATTGGTGTGTGTGTGTGTGTGTGTGTGTTTTTCACCTCATGGAGGCGTCGGTCTCTGTCTGGCCCGGGCTGCAGAGCTCTCAGGCTGGGAGGAATGTACCAGAAACACACGTTACTGTGCTCCGGCTGTGTGAGATACATTAAAAACGCACACACACGCACACACACACACACACACACACAATCAGTCATATATTCTGCAGAATCCTTGTTTGCGTTTTTAACCATTCATTTGAAAACATATCCAAAATATCTTCATGTTTGTGTTAAGGATGATCCTTACAACATGTACATTAGCACCAAGAATGTGAAGTGCAAATACACAATAATTATCAGTCCAATAACGTATATTACTAGATAATGGCATATTTATGAATTATTTCATCAGTCCGATAAGACGATTTGAAACCATAAGTTGTCCACATAACAGATAGCCTCTCCTCACCATCCGTCACCGAAAAAGACGGCATCAAGATGAGGCCGTTTGGAAGATGAGAAGAAGACATTTTTCATCAGCTGCATATTAATGTGCCTTTATGGATAATTTGGTTCATGTTTATATGTTTAAACAGAAATCATATACTGTATTAGTAGAATATCTCGTTGTTTTTTTCTGACGGTCTGTGCAGCGGTCGTTTCATTTTCCTTCAAAATGCCTTCATTCTATATGGAAACTTGAAGGTGATTCTTTGCATTTCCTACTATTACAGATGGTACATGTGCTTTTTTGTATAATTTTGTTTCTTTTTTTTGTGTACTTTTAGTCATTTTGTGAATTCTACTTGTCATTTTTGGGGGGATTGCTTGTGTATTTAGTCTTTTGTTAGTAAATATGTGTATTTTTGCTTTAGTTTGGAGTCATTTAGGACTTTCCAGTCAACTTTCACAAAATGTTGAGAGTGTGGAAGCTTTTTATCAAACAGCTTTACGAGTTTGAAGATGATTGTTACTGCTGAGAGAGAGAATTATTATTGGTATTGTCAAATCACTCATTTTGTGCAGTGCAATTACCGTTGTGTCTCATATTTAATAGTGCAACCGGCTGTGGCAGCTACGATGCACAACAGAGCTCACAATCACAAATTCATACACGTCCAAAGTAACTTCAACACACATCCTTGTGTTATTATTAGTAATTAATGAAACAATTGTAAATAAAGTGTGTAGAAAAACTATTTAAAACCTAAAGAAAGAATGTAAAGACTACACCGGAATCGGTACTTGGCTTTACAAAGGGATGAACATGGCTGCTCCCAATTGTATTTTAAGCTTTAATATCTTAAAGTACTTCAAATGGTCGAAATGGTCGCATGTTTTATTTATTGGTAATAGATTAAACTCATTTTATGGTCTATACATACAGGTCCCCTTTAGGAACTGCATGTATTTTTGTGAACTATGCTGTAAACAGTGTAGAGACGGCAAACAAAGAGTCTCACTTTGTGTTTGAAGACCAACTGGAAATCACTGTTCCTCTTCAGCTGGTCGTACAGATATTCTGCATTCTCCAGACATTTGTTGACCTGAGATCCAAAACCGTCGGAGCCCTGAGCGAGACACGGATACACAAACACGTCGACTCTGAACCACGATACTGCAAAATATGACTCAAACATACAAATTGATGACAGAAATACAGAAAATGACCAAAAGATATGCCAAACCTCAACAAAAACAGACAAAAATGCCAAAAACACAAACAGAAACCCTTTGTCATGTATTATGTATTGTCAGACAAGTCATTATTTAAGAAAAATAAGAAAAGAAGTAGCTTGAGCCTGAATATCAGTAATGAGTCTTATATCTGAAACATGTCCGTTAACCTCATATGACTCATGTCTTTTGTCATTAATGTGGCAGTAATGATGAATAAAGGTCACAGTCAGAGGCCAATAGTACCTTTGCCTTCCACATGAGCCACAGCTTGAAGACGTCGACGTGACGTCCGCACTGGATGCTTTTATCTCCAGTGTCGTAGTTCACGTCGTACGGTTTGTCCGTCTGGAAAAGATATTCTGCTCCCAGTTTGTTACACTCCTGTAGGAGACCCTGAGGAAAGCCAACAGCAGAGGTTCACACTTCAACGTGTAGATGTTAGATTTGATCCTGTGATAAGGTTCACACATTGGAAACCTGAGGGACTAAAACCAGCTTTCTGCAGAGGGAGGAGAGGATTTCTCACCGGTTTCTTAACCAGGATGACGGAGCACTGCAGAGGAACGCACATCATTTTGTGTGGATTCCAGGTCACAGAACAGGCTCTGGAATCATCAGCAGGCACAATGTCAGTTTCATAGAATTTAACACAAACTGAGATCATTTGAAAAAAAAAAAAACATTTAGGTTTAAAACACACTGAGATTGTTCTCACTGTGAGGTGCATCCTTTTTTTTTTTAATAACTCTCATTAGCATAAAAAATACTTTTCAGAAAAATCCTTTATCTGGTGCTGTGCGGTATTTTCATTTTCTAGAATCAGAATCACAAATGTTTTCATGGCCAAGTACAGTTTTTAGGACAGTACAAGGAATGTGACTTGGTAGTCGGGGCGCGAAACAAAAAAAAAAGAAAACAAAGAACAACGAAACAAGTCAGCAAAACAAAAAACAAAGAAACAACCCAGCAACAATAATAATAATAATGATAAATATCAATATATTATTTATCTCCTTTTAGACAAATTTGCTTTCTGTGTTGCTTGGTTGATTTGAATATTATTTTTCTGCATATTTTATGTAACTATGTTGTGTAAGTCTTGATGTAGGGGGACCCTGAGAGCCAAAAAGAGCCCATCAAATTAAAATTATTGTCTCTATTATTAATAGTCTGCAAATTATAGAATATGCCGACTGAGAAGAAGAGCTACAGGCTCCATCGCTCTCACTGATGGCCCAAAGGTTTACAATAATTATATATATATATATAAATATCATCATTGTATGAGGTAGGCAGTAGCGTGAAGGGTCTGGCCCAAGGACCCACACTGGCAGACGGTATATTGCTCATTTTCCCCAGCGGGGATTAGAACCGGGGACCTCCGGCGTGCAAGCCAGGTGACTTACTTATAGGAATTCACAACCCACTTACCACAAATATATACATAAGTTGTTGTAAAATGGAAAAGTTTGTTGGTTTTTCTAGGAAGCTTAAAACACATGAATGATATCATAATAAAGAGATTTGGAAAAAGAAAACACGAGTGCCAAATACCTGTCTCCGACTTGTAGAAGTAAGCAGAACTGCCAGTGCATGTACAGTACATATTGCCTTCAAAACCACCTCAAGGTGCATTGCATAACGTTTCCCATAGCTGGCCAGGTATAGTATATAGGACAAAAACATTCCCTCCAGTTTCCCACACAGACAGTCCGTTTGAATGCTTCCAACAGTGGAGCTGCTTTGAATGAGACCTGTTGACACACGTACCGCTCGATGCCTTGTAGTTTCCTCCTGTGTCTGTCTGACATCAAAAGGCCTCCACCCCAGGCTGCCTGCAGGAAGATAGCCAACACAATGCGTTCACACCCAACTCCCAGAAAATAACATACACACAAGGTGCTTCATGTCACACAAAGCGCTAGGACAAGTGTTTGTTTCCTATGTGGGTTTGTCCACTGTAGATGAACGTAATGATCTTTAAATTAATGATGCTTTCACATTGAGTCACTGAGACAGCCCTAAGGGGGCTCAGAAATGACCTTAAACAACCTCTGGTTATGCCATTAAATCCTAATCTGGGAATCCTTGGGTATATAATCCACTATTGATTGAATACACCAATGACATCAACAATGCCTAATATTTACTGCATGCTCCTTTTAAAATAATATGATTATCAGAGGTGTAAAGAGTTCTGATATATCCTACTCAAGTAGAAGTGATTGAAATTGTACTCACGTACAAATACAAGTAAGTCATACTCAAGTACAAGTAAAAAGTATCTGAATTTAATAGTACTCAAAGTAAAAGTTATTAGTTACTTTCACCCCCCCATGTTTATTTTTGGTAATAAACCTTGCCACGGTTCCCTTGCATACAGTAAATATCTCGTGTAAAAATTTAAAAAGAAAAAACCAAATCAGTTGGAACTTGATTTATTTTCCACAAAGGCATCTGTATAAAATAAAAGGTTTGTCAAAATGTACAATTATAACACCAATGAATTCATTTCAAAATAAAATAAAAAAAAATCAGGCTCCAAGTATAGCTACATTTATGAACTCTAAAACAGAGAAAATAACCAGCATTCAATGTGATGCATTTGATTGTTGTCTGGTTATTTCATTTTTTTTAGTTTCAGTTTGTTGATTATTTCAAAACAAAAAAAATAATAATTGACTCAGTAACTGTTGGGTGTGGAAATGTAATGAATTACTTAACTTCTTTTAAACTGTACTTAAGTACAAGTAAAATGACTGATTTAGAAATATACTCAAAAAAGTACAAGTAAAAGCAACTAAATTACAGTAACGTGAGTACTGTACACCTCCGATGATTAGTCATTTTTATTTTACCATATAAATTAATTTCTAGATGGAGATTTATCGTAATGTTTGTCTCCGCTCGCGTTATTTAGTTTTAAAGTGCTGCCGAACTAAAAAAAAAAAATTGTTAAATTGCTCTGTAATGCATGACATAGATCAGGTGGTCAAAATGTTTTGGCTGCTCTGGCCTTACGTCCACGTGCATCCACAGCCGATGTGTGTGGCAGATGTCTGCAATGGCGGCGAGAGGGTCAAAGGCCCCGTACACGGTGGTGCCGGCTGTGGCGTTCACGTAGAAAGGAAGCAATCCCTGCAGAGACGACCGGATTTAATCAGAGAAACGGGAACATGCAGCACATGTCAGAGACAATCAGAGGGTGAAGGACAGGTTCATCAGATTAAAAGATCTCCACGATCAAAAGTCTGTGTTTGAACTCACTTTTGATTTGGCTGCTAGGATTGACGACTCCAACTCAGCAGGAATCATCTTCCCCCTTAACAATGAAGATAAAAAGTATGATTAGATGGACATAGAGTGCTGATTCAATACGCTATCAAAAAGAAAATGTAATAAAGATAACATAAAATACAAGGAGATGAGATGAGATATGATGGAATGGGAGGCGGTTGAAAACAACCACCCACAGCTCTTTTTTCAAATTGATATTTTGATTAAAAGTTTGTATGAGATAAGCTACAGAAAAAGACAACGAAAAGAGTCAAAATTGAAACAACAAACAAAACAGTTCTATAAGGTTTTTTTTAGATGGCACTATGAACTCAGTGTTATATCTACTAAGGTGAAACATAAACGGTTGTCATATATCCACAAATTTATTAAGATTGTCCATCATGCCATACTGTATAAAACCTTTCCCTTAATCAATACACCAATGTAGGAGGCCCCAGACATAACATGGAAAAAAATGAAACTGTGGCAGCGAAATACTAATTATTGTCATCTTATTGTCAAAAAGATTACACTAAATATGTATGCAGACGAGGTAGGATAACAACAATAATAATAATAATAATAATAATAATAATAATAATAATAATAATAATAATAATAATAATAATAATAATCTATCTATAAAGTAAGGGAGCTCTGTCTGTCTGTGTGTCTGTTCCTCAAATATCTCTGCGTATCAGGCTCAGATTGACCTGAGACTTTCAACATGGCTGCTGCTTGGTTCAAAGGTGTGCAACGTCAGATTTGTTAGGACTGCAACGATACCGTTCATAAATTATTTCAAAAAATTGTCCACCGTGCCAGCACAGTCACGTGCACACCAGAGCCAATCACTGGAGTGCTGGGATTGATGACATCATCACTGTGGAGTAGGACTGATGAGCCTTTGCTGGCTTTGATCACCTTAATTACCAGGTGGCTGTGGCACAATTGGCTGGGTTGCTCGCTTTGGGTGAAACGTGTGTGTGTGTGTGTGTGTGTGTGTGTGTGTGTGTGTGTGTGTGTGTGTGTGTGTGTGTGTGTGTGTGTGTGTGTGTGTGTGTGTGTGTGTGTGTGTGTGCGTCTAAAAGTGTTTCAGAGCACATTACTCCAGTTTTAAAGTCTTTACACTGGCTCCCAGTCAGCCTCAGAATAGACTTTAAAGTTCTGCTGCTGGTGTATAAATCTGTGAATGGGTTTGGTCCAGAATACATCAGTGACATGTTAGTCAGGTATGAACCCAGCAGGTCTCTCAGATCTATGGACACAGATCAGATAGTGGAGCCCAGAGTTCACAGTAAACATGGTGATGCTGCTTTTAGTTGTTATGCTGCAAAGAAGTGGAACAAACTGCCAGCGGAGCTGAAGTCAGCATCTAATGTGAACATTTTTAAATCAAAGTTAATGGCACTTTTTTTCTCTACTGCATATGATTGAGAGAGAGATTTTTTGTCATGTTGTTGATGTAATGATGATTTTACTGATTATTTTAATTGATTTTACTGATGATTTTAAATGTTCTTATTGATTTTACTGATGATTTTAAATGTTCTTATTGATTTTAAACAATTGAATGTTTTATCATGTAAAGCACATTGAGTTGCCTTGAGTATGAAATGCGCTATATAAATAAATTTGCCTTGCCTTGCCTTGCCTTGCCTTGCCTTGCCTTGCCTTGCCTTGCCTTGCCTTGCGTTGCCTTGCCTTAAGTGCGTCTCAAAGTGTTTCTCTAGTCATAACCTCATGCCGGTGCGCTGCTTTTTCCCAATGTGTTCATTTAAATAAATGAAAACACAATAGTTATCACTCTCACATTTCACAACAAACCTAAATGTCCCTGACGTCCTACCTTCAAACACAACATCATTTGGTCATCCATGAAAAAGCTACTTAACCTCCCACTTTTCTATAGCAATGCATACTTACTACGGGCACTGCACTAGCAATAATTCCAGGCAATTCCACAGTATTTTCGTACATTTCTGCTCAATGTGCAAAAATCGGCAACCATACTCCGAGCTTGTATTTTCCTGTATTTGGTTAAATGGTAAATTAACTTAATTTATATAGCGCTTTATTCCTACACTGAAGTAGTCCTAAAGCACTTTACATATCAACTCATTCACCCATTCACACTCACATTCACACACTATTCACGCGCTACTTAGGGTTTAGTGTCTTGCACTTCGACACATAGACAGGTATGGACTGGGATCGAACCCCCCAACCTCTCGATCAGAAGACAATCCCTCTACCACGATTGATTCAGACTAGTTGACTTGCTGATCCCCTATATCCCGGACCTATAGGGGGTCAGCTGACCATCAGTTTCATTAGGCTTTCTCTTGACACTTCCCTCTTTTAGACTTTGGTTTTGTTATCCTGAGGTGCTTAAGTATTTATAAGGCAAAACTGAAAAAATAGGTGAAATACATGGCTTCTCCATACAGTGCCCCACACAACTCCTTTTTGAAATATTTTCTCACGTTAAACCGAAACATGTTACATAATTCAACGTGAGACACAAACAAGCCTTTAGCCTGGGCTGCATTTCAAGCTAACAGGTGCGCAAACATGTCCTTTGTGGTGTGATCGGCTCACCTTTCATCACAAGTCACCACCATCACACTCTCACTGCCTAAACCCAGCACAGCCGCAGACTTCTTCACTGAATAGTGACTCTGAAAGAGAAGAAAAGGAGGAAAAACAGCCTTTGATGCGGCCTTTTTTTTATTGGGATGAAAAGAACAGCTGCTCTGTCTGCTCAACAGGTGAAAAGACATAGAAACAGGTGGAGGGTCAGTTTCGGAGGGTGAAACACAAAATAAATGTTCTCGTTCATTTAATGGGTGCCTGTCTATCTATAAATGCAAGGAACGTCTGTGTGTGTTCGTGCGTGTGGCGCATATCTCCCTGACGCAGTTTCTGATTGACCTGAAACTTTTTTAACAGCTTGCGCATAGGCCCAGGGTGTGCATCCATTATTTTGGACTTATTTGGTGATTATTTTTAAATCAATGCCGAATCAACGCGGCTTAGACCAGATGGGACATGAGTGGGGGCGTCTGAGCCGCACGTACACGTACACAGCCATGTGTGTTAACGCATTAACGTGTTAACACGTCTGCAGACGCTTTAATGTGCATACACATTAAAGTGTATGCACACATACGCCACACCTGTAGTGCACCTAACAAGCATTAATATATCAGTCACACGTAGACGCAGGTGTGACGTGAGTGAAGCTATAGCAGTCAGGTGACCCTCACTATCGATCACTGTCTACGTGACATGTAAACACTTGGAAAAAAATATTAGTACTGTACTGTAAGTGTGTGTGTATAACGGACCACCATTTAGTCCGGTTACAGTATGTGTCATTACACCCGTCCATAGAGTGGTGGTGACTGTAGTGTTGCGCTCTGAGTCAGATCGGTGATGTGACTGGACAGGATACAACACTCAACACATTTACAGACCTGCACGCCTGGACACCTAACAATTTTAGTGTTTACATGTCACGCAGACGGTGCTACATAGTGAAGGTCACCTGATCGCCATAGCTTCACTCACGCCACACTTGCCACTACACCGAACTACGTAAATTAGGTAATAGTGAAAGTTAGGCAGGCAGGTACGCGTGCGATAGACTGGTGCGCATGAAATTAGAAGCGATCCACCCCCCATAGGGCACTACTACTATAACGTACACAGCCGTGTGTGTGTGTGTGTGTGTGTGTCTAATTTGCATTAGGAATTAAATGTTTACAAGGTCAGTTTCAAGAGGATTTAACTTTTATTCTGAATAAAAGAGGAAATAAAGCTCCAATGTAAACCATCCATGAAAAAGCCACTTAACCTCCCACATTTCTATAGCAGGACATACTTCGTACCAGCACTGCACTAATACTAGTAATTTGTACTACATCAATGTCGTTTTATATAATTCTAATAAACAAAATCATTCATTCAAAAACACCTTATACCTGGTTTACAATGATACACACAGATTTATTGACATTTATTATTACTCGTGTACATTCATTTGTCAGGAGTGTGTGGTGTTCTTACGTGCTCTGACGTAAATAGAGCGAGCGGAGGCAAAGCTCCCATTCCTTTGGTCTTTACCTCGGGGCAGACACGGTATCTTGCAACGAGGATGCTGTACAGGTTGGATATGGTTCCTCCTTCAAGAAAACACGGAATTAGGGCTTTCAATTAACTGCTTTCAGCCCTCAAAAAACACGGATAAATCAAACTCCTCAAAGATTCAAATTGACAGGAAATCATGTCACTTAAAGAGCTACAGGTTACTCAAATGCAGCACCTGTCATGAAGTTAAAAATAAGGCATAAAGAAAGCAAAATCCCAGCTCTTTGATTGGCCAGGACAATTTGTTTCCAATAATTAATTTGGACCATATTTATTTCCTGTAAAATGTTATTGACTACACTTTTAAACCTGGACAGAAAATCAAAGATTCGGGACTCATTTTATGAATTAAATTAGTTTAATTATATCACTTTTGTGACACGATAAGTACATTAATTAAGTTCTTCTAACCACAGGATGAACCACATGCTTTGTAATTTCATGAATTCTGATGCATTTCCTACCCGGACAGAAGATCCCATCGCCCTCGTCCTCAGACCATCCCACAATACTCTGCATCTTCTTCAGTAAAACTTCCTCCATCAAAATGAAAACAGGAGACACTTCGTAGGTAAACCTAAAGATGAGACAACACAGGTGTGCCTTATTCCTTGATTGCCTTCTTCTACTACTTAAAGTTGATATCCAGAGTTTCTGAGAAATCTATGTTTTTGTATGATTCTTTTGAAATGCGAAAAAATACCTAACTAGTCTTTTATTATGGGCCAGTGGTCATTCATATACATTAGTGTATATAAGTCCCGCCTTCCTCCTATAGACCCCTATACAAATGCAATAAAGGGCTGACTTTGTCCAGTCAACTTCCTGGAGCGAGGCACTGTCAATCAAAGTGAATGGGCGTGCACCGTCACAACAACAAACAGGTATCACTGAGCAGCATAGCGTCATGGAGGAGCGCTCCGAAACTCCAGTTACCCATTACACGATTGCCAACGCATAAAGCTTCTACTAAAAAAACAAAAGAAAAGTCAGCGTACAAAGCATGTGCTATTAGCTGACTGATCTGTTTATTTAAATATTAGAAGTAACAGCCATAAACTTTCTCCATACTCTTCTTTGGTTGTCCAATCTTTCCTAAACTTTCCTCTTTTGCTTTTCCTTCCTTCATCCAACCTTCGACCCTCAGCCCTGACTCTCGTCTAGTGAGCAACATTTGCCTATGAACGGGTATGTTGGGCTCTTACATGTTGGTGTTTGCTGTGGACGTTAACCACTCTCCTGCCACGCCGATCACATCCAGACCTGAAGAGAGCTGGTTGAAGAAACGAGGATGTCCTGGAAGAGAACCATTTAGAAATACGTCAAGTAAGATTTTGTGTCTGACATAACTTTAATATAGTTAGACTAATCAAAAACACAATTTGTTGACATTCATAATGCATTCAGAGAAAATGCAAGTGAGAATTTTGTACCAGGATTGCTCTGACATTAACCTTGACTGCAAAATGGATTCTCCTGGTGCTCACAAACACCAGAATCCATCTTGTGCTGCTCCAGCCCTTACTGTAACTTCCGTGAGCAAACCAAGCCGGTTCGAACCGATCATGAGGCAGTGTTGTGGTTTAGGGAGGGATATCCGGGAAAGACGAAGGCAGAAGCGTTGAAGTAAAACTGGCGCATGCGCAGTTGCGGGGAGAGGAACTAGCTGGGCTACCGCTATTAGCATAGCGCCGAATCAAAATAGAAAAATGTTGATGCAAGAGGATGAATGTGTGAAAGCTGCTACAAACTCAGTTTTAGAAGAATCCAGCATTTCCAACAGCAACAGCTACAGGCGCTTTGTGCATTTTTGAACGGTAAAGACGTATGTTTTCACCAGCGGAGCCTTGTTGTTGTAGCCATAGCAGTGTCTCTGCCATGTGATTGGTTAAAAGAAATCATGGTGGACAGGCATTTTGCCCAATCATCTTCAAGCATTCTGTTCATGTCCCTCCCTGGTTCCGAAAGGATTTGCCTGACACGGACTCAGATCGATGTGGAGAACTCGAGTTAGGGGGAGGGCTACACATCAATCTGGCTCTTGTCAGGTTACTCTGACATAGCCTGGTGGAGGCTTCCTCTGAGCGAGAGAGAAAGAGAGAGCCCCGGGGTCGTGCTCACAGCCTCTATTTATGCCTCTGGTGAGGAGAACAAACTCTCCTGAATGTCACAGGCTTTCATCAGCAACCAATCAACTTTGAAGTAAGTGCCTTTGAAGTTTAGGTAACAGCTTCTCCTTAGCAGAGGTATAAATAGAGGCTGTGAGCATGTCCTTGGTGGTCTTTCAGTCAGGGAGTGCCTTACATCCAAGGGGCATCAAAATGAGCCTGTGGAACCCTGTGTTGGCATAGAAAGCCCTCCTTCCTTCTTGGGGTTATAGTCCACAGGACCTCTATAGCGGGGGTCTCGCCTCAGTGACGGGGTGCGAGCCTCAGGATGCAATTGGCATAAAAGGCTACAGAGAATACAACAAATGATCTTTACCCCTTGCTGTAAAAAAAATATCTGTAAAATAACAGAGATGCCTGTACTTTACTGTTATTTTTCAGTATTCATACTGTAAAAACTCAAGGTCTACATCAAATGTTTTAACTTTTACTGATTTTTAGAGCAACTCAAAGCAGCGCAAGTTGTTATTTTGACTGAAAAAGCTGCTAAATTATTTTGAATGCTTAAACTCCCATAGAACTCAACAGACTAAAGGGGCTAATCACATCACCAATGATGTCTTTTCAACATGGAGGCACACAGGGTAAAGTAGTCCCAGTTTTAAAAGTTAATAAAATGAATTTGGTGCAAAATAATGCATATTGTTAGGCATAGATCTTCTAATAAGGACATTTCAAAGGCTTTAGGTCACATTTGTAAAAACAGTGGAGGATCCCTTTAAGGGGAATTTTGTTTTTTAAGGACATGAAGCCCCATGAGAAACACTAGCTTCATACTTGACTTAAATCTTTCTGCAGGTGATCATAGGTCTGACCTGTGCTCACTCCGTACTTCAGTGTGTCTCTGCAGTCCACCAGGATCTGCTCCAGGGTCTCTGCATGTTCTGGGAGGTCCAAACTGAAACCCTCCAGACCATCTTTGAGTTGGTGAGGATGATGGAAGTCCAGCACCTTAGACAAACACAGTATTTTCCTTCAAAATAGTTTTTTACTGTTATCAAGCATCTCAATTTAAATTCAAGCAATCTAAAGTATCTTTAGTAAAAAAAAAATATGAATCTCTGTGCAAGCCACACTGGTCAGTACAACAGTCTGCAGGGCATCGACTGCACTTAAAGAGATCCTCTCCAGCTCGGAGCAGCTATTATAGCGGATTCTCACTGAATGTAGACATTTTGTACAGTCTAGTCTGTGCAGATACCTTGTATATGGGTGGGCGAGCGGGTTGAAATGTTACCTAAAACTAACAGTGGTGTGCGTGTGCTCATATCGACAAAACCATTTCCTGGTCAGCAGACCTGTAACACTGACTCAAGATGAAACATTTGGGAAACCATATAGGAAAGCTCCAGTTACTGAAGTTGATTGCTTATATTTATTAATACATCAAAGAAATGTAAAAATGTATACTGCGTGTATGTGCATGCACTGTTTACACATACTATCTGAAGCACAAAGTTACCAAAATCACTGAAACATTCTGAAACAATTCCAATGGGTGCCATCTTCCTTCTGCTGTATATTTTAAATAAATCAAAGAATAAACACTGAAATGTGGTCTACGGTTTGACTGGTAATCATGCTGTTGTGACAGGTTTCTGATGCATTGAGTAACACATTTCAACCGACCTAACTTATAGTGTCATTTTAAGACAAATATTTAACGAAGTGACTAGCCGTACGTAGACGTATGGACAACCCCCTGTGCTATTTGTACGTGGCCGATGACATTACCGGAAGTCATGTGACCATTTTGTACGAACAAAAAATTGCTGAACAAGCAATACAAGTACGAATTCATGGTGGCAAGAAATTCAAATCCACTTCAGAAGGTTAGTGTTAGGGTTAGGGTTAGGTAGTCCATAACGTAGTATAGGGTTAGGGTTAGTTAGTCCGTAACGTAGTATAGGGTTAGGGTTAGTTAGTCCGTAACGTAGTATAGGGTTAGGGTTAGTTAGTCCGTAACGTAGTATAGGGTTGGGGTTAGTTAGTCCGTAACGTAGTATAGGGTTGGGGTTAGTTAGTCCGTAACGTAGTATAGGGTTGGGGTTAGTTAGTCCGTAACGTAGTATAGGGTTAGGGTTAGTTAGTTCGTAACGTAGTTTAGGGTTAGGGTTTGTTAGTCCGTAACGTAGTTTAGGGTTAGTGTTAGGGTTAGTTAGTCCGTAACGTAGTTTAGGGTTAGTGTTAGGGTTTGTTAGTGCGTAATGTAGTTTAGGGTTAGTGTTAGTGTTAGTTAGTTCGTAACGTAGTTTAGGGTTAGGGTTTGTTAGTCCGTAACGTAGTTTAGGGTTAGTGTTAGGGTTATTTAGTCCGTAACGTAGTTTAGGGTTAGTGTTAGGGTTTGTTAGTGCGTAATGTAGTTTAGGGTTAGTGTTAGGGTTTGTTAGTCCGTAACGTAGTTTACGGTTAGGGTTTGTTAGTCCGTAACGTAGTTTAGGGTTAGTGTTAGGGTTAGTTAGTGCGTAATGTAGTTTAGGGTTAGTGTTAGGGTTAGTTAGTGCGTAATGTAGTTTAGGGTTAGGGTTAGTTAGTACGTAACGTAGTTTAGGGTTAGGGTTTGATTGTCTCTAACGTAGTTTAGGGTTAGTTAGTACGTAACATAGTTTAGGGTTAAGGTTAGTTAGTCCGTAACGTAGTTTAGGAATCTACGTATTAATAGTAAACAAAAGTACTGGCCAATGAGGGGCGCTACGTATGAATATCACAACAATTAATAACTACATAGCATGTTCGTACCGTACTTAAAGAATCTACGTATTACTAGCAAACAGAAGTACAAATACTTACACGTGACCTAAACTGGCCAATGAGGGGCGCTATGTACGGGTAGAATGTCGATTTATTGATACTTCTACGTGCGGATAGCCACTGCCAATATTTAAAGACTCCTTTAAGTCTTTGTTCTGAGCAGATAAATGTTTGACAAGTAACCATTTATAATGATAACCAGTTGAAGTAATACACTTAGGTAAATTGCGCTTACGGAACAACAAATGCTTCCAGCAAGTGGTTTGCAAAGTTCTCTGTTCAATTGTTGAAATCTTTACATGACAGAATAAAGATGTGTGTTTGTGTATTTCAGTCAAAATGCAGGAGAAGCAATTCATGGTGTTATGTGAAAGTTCTATACCTTGGAGTTTCTCTGGTTGGACTTGCAGATAAAACCCAGTAAGATGTTGAGAATCTCCTGCAGAAACCCTCTGGTCAGGTCTTCAGCTCCATCAGCAGGTAGCAGGTCTACACACACACACACACACACACACACACACACACACACACACACACACACACACACACACACACACACACACAGACACACACACGTTTTCTGTCTGTCCTCGTCCACTCTAACTAACCCCTGATGATCACCTGTGCTGTAGATCTTTCCAAAGTCTGCAGGTCTCTGTTTCCGCTCTCTGACAGCTGATGAGTCCTTCTGTCTGTCCCTCACCTCAGGCTCAGCGATGATCCTGTCTGTAAATAAAGCACAACCACCACAAATATTATTGATAAGGATTATTAAATTAAAAACTTTTGAAAAATGCATTAAAAAACGAAACATAATGAAAAAAATAATACAAAACGTATAATTTTCATTAAAAAGTTGGACCATTGCGTGTTATAGTTGCAATGATCAACACATTACCATAAACAAGAGCTATAAGTAAAAAACAGTTTAAAAAATTAATAAAACTGTAAAAGCATATAACCTAAAATTAGATTTTTGGTGATATAAACAAGTCATCCATCCATCCATTTTCAGACCCGCTTTTTCAGGGTTGCGGGGGTTTGCCGGTGCCTATGTCCGGCTCACACTCTGCGCTAGGCGGGGGTGCACCCTGGACAGGGAACCAGTCCATCACAGGGCAACACACCGACAGACAACCACTCACATGCAAACTCCACATAGAAAGGACCCAAGTGTCTACCCCAGAGCTGGAACCCAGGAGCTTCTTGCTGTGAGGTGAAGTGCTTAGCACTGACAGTGGTTCCCAAACTTCTTGTGCCCAAGGTACACCAAAGGTCAAGTAAAAATCTGAAGCCACACCTACTGTGCAAAATAGCCTTTATAACACGTGTTATCACTTGTATCATGTACAGTATCTGTAAATGTGCATAATTATTTACTAATGCGACAAAGACAACTATATTACTCGTGAAATATTATTAACAAACTATTAGAAGAAAAAAAATAGGTATAGAGTTAGGCCTCTCTATTTATGAAATGAGTGCATACAAAGTAGTAAATTAAAAAATCATAATTTTTGTGTAGTTGTATAGTACAATAAATTATGTATGGTTGTCACAAAATCCCACGGCACACCCGGACTTGAATGAATTTCCATCCATCCATTTTTAAACCTTAAAACAATAACAGATCAGCAAGTCGGTAAGTAAATAATATAATAATAACAAAGCCAATTCAAGCATAGTATCGTTAAGTGCAACAATAATGGTGTTCATTTGTTTTTGACTATTGATTGAAAACCAGTAAAACAGGAACCTTTGCTTTACTGTATGAAGTTGTCCTGGATTATTATTGTCAGTGCTATCAAGGTCATATGAAAGACATCAGTGGTCAGGAATCAATGTTACACATGTTTGCATATTATTCAAATACATAGAGTTCCATTAGTCTAGATGAGCTGCTATGAGTTCACTTTGATCATCATGGAGTCCACGCGCACGCACGCACACGCACGCACGCACACACACACACACACACACACACACACACACACACACACACACACACACACACACACACACACACACACACACACACACACACACACACACACACACACACACACACACACACACACACAGAGCTGAACAATAAAAGCTGAATTATAACTGTTCAAACAAACCCTGAAGGTAAAATGTGTCCTTTTAAATCAATGAAGTGTGACACTACACCAGACTCACGCTTTTTTCATTTAATCTGATTTTAGGCAACACGGAGGAGACAAATGTTATAAACTTAGTTTATTAATCACAGTTTTACAACATTTCAGTAAGATTCAACCTGTGTTCAGAAATTATTTCAGTTTCTGCTGAATAAGTTATTGTATTCTCTATAGAATAATAAATAACATGATAGTTTTATCATTATTATTATTTTTACATAACCATAAATAATATAATAAATGTTTTGTTATGTTACTTTTTTTTTTAGCATTTAATTGCATTATAATATTATTCCTCAACCTCTATATTAATATTTTTAACAATAGTTTTTAATTTTCTATATAACTTTCCTTAAAATATTATACTGGGACCGTATCTAGTTGTGGTGCTTTTTTTAATTTTACGTGCCTATTTCCCATTAATATTGTACTGGTGGCCAGTGAGCCACCTATCTGTCTGGTTGAGATAGTTGGTGAGTATGTCTGATGATATAAGTGTGATCTGTTTTGTTACAAATTTTTGTTTACTTAAATCCATTAGATTTGATTAACATAATCAAATCTCACTGATCTAATTAAACATAACTTATAAGTTCATTAAATCTAATTGATCTAAGTCACGTCGATAAGTTTGCATGTTATTTAAGTAAAGCTAACTTGATTTTTTCCACAGTGTAGTTTAGACCTGTGTTTGTGATGTATTTTCTGAGTTCCATCGTCTTCTGAATGAGATGTTTGTTGTTCAAATATGTAAAATCGATCAAATAAAAAAAAAAAAAAAACTGTTTAAATTACAATGCTATTTTGCCGACGCTTTTATCCAAAGTGACATACAACACAATTAGTCAGGATTACTGCAAGATACTTGCTCATCACCCTACAGTGATGGCCCAGGCTGGATTTAAACTACTGACCCTCTGATTACAAGCCCGATTCTTTAACCGTTATGCAACCACCGCCACATTATTCATATAAAAAAAAGCTGAGGAAGAAAATAAGTTTCGTGTCCATTCAGAAATATTCCCAGAATTCCTGACAAACCTTGAACACAATACTATGTGGGATGCACAAGTTCTACGTTGTTTAAGTCAATAAAAAATCATATTTTTTTTATACATGTGTACATACATAACCATTGCTTTCCAAAGTTACTCAATGTTGATATATGATGTGAATAATTGACAGGTACCGATCATGTTGAGAAATCTCCCCAGAAAATTATGCAAACTGGAGTCATAAAGCGTTAGTTTATGTAGGTATTTTACTAGAGAAGGGACGATACATTGAGGTTACGATACAAACAATACGATAGACGATAATGGGAATAACAACATAACACTTCGTTTTTGGGAAAGAAAAAAGTAGGGATGTGAATCTTTGGATGTCACATGATTCGATTCGATTCCGATTCTGAGGTTCGCGATTCGGTTCAAAATCGATTCTCATTTCAAACAATTCTCGATTCAAAAATTGATACAATGCATAGTGTGTTAAGGCAAATTATGGCAGCAAAACAATAGAGTTTGCATAAGAGAATTTTAAATAAACTGATTCCACTGATGTAATCACACAAAGGCAAACTTAAGACAAAAGGTAGCATTTATTAATGCTAAACATTACTTACTGTACAAGAAATAACTTGCATAAATAAAATTGCCTACATAAAAGCTTAGACTGGCTGCATTTTAAACTCTACACAAATAACACACATTGGTGTTTTGTGTGATTATTAAAAAAAAAAAAAAAAAAAAAATAAAAAGAAAAAATTAGTAAGTCTCAATTCTCAGTGACTACAAGAATACAGTGTATACAAAAAATATAGCTTCTGTTTATAAATAAAATTGCCTACATAAAAGCTTAGGCTGGCTGCTTTTTTCTCTCATAAAAAGTGCTTATTTCAAAATACACAACAATGAAACTGGTGTTTTCTTTATATTTCAAAAATGAAATTGTACAAATTACACTGCAAACGTTAACTGCTATTTTGTGTGATTTCTCAACAAATCACATAACAAGGGTGGACACATGTAGGGCTTGGTGTGTAGGATTACACTGTCCATAATTGTCCATGTGGGATTACTGTCCATCAGAAAAAGCAGCTGATCTACGTGTTCTGGACTGAGATTGCTTCTCTGTGCTGTCATAATATCTCCAGCGGTGGAGATTAAATACTCTTTCTGCTGTAACACTAGTACCAGGGATACATAGGTAGTGTTTAGCTCATTTGGCTAGTAGAAGGAAAGTTGTGTCATGGTTCCTCCACCAATGAAGGGGGTCTTCTGAGAGAGTCAGTGGCTTTCATCCTGTACTTTGCCTGTTTTTTGTTGTTGTCTTTGTTTTGTGTTTCTACTTGCATTGTTTGACTTACAATTTAAAAAATAAATCAATAATTTTTTTTTAAAAAACTATATATATAAATATTTTTTTTTTAATAATTTTTTTTTTTTTTTTGAAGTTTATGAATTGATTCAGAATTGAGGATGATTAGAATCGCGATTCTTATGTGAATCAATTTTTTCCCCCCACCCCTAGAAAAAAGGCAAATAAATTGCATTTTAAAGATTAACCATGCTTCATTTTAGCCTAATTTAGAGATAATAGTAGATCATGTTTTGTTTTTGTTTTTTTTGTATCTGTTTTAGTGCTAACACTGAACTTAAAAATGGAGGAAAACATTTTATAAAAACATTGATTTCACATGATTAATACAGCTGATAGTAAAAAAAATATAGCTATTATGATTATATATTGTCCTTAATGGTTCTTACCTGGCAGCTTAAGGAAATCCATGTTATTCTAAACCCAGAGGTCCAGGTTTTAGTTTCAGTCCAACTCTTCTGTACAGATGAAAGAATCTCACACACATGCAAACACACACAGACTGAATAGGAAAAGAAGGTAAAACAAGCATTATGTCAGCTCAGAAATATGCCGTGAGTGTGTTTAATAGGCGAGCTGTTTGCAGAGTGACAGGTAAAGGAGGTGTGGTCTGTCAGCACACTCACTGCACAGCAGCTGTGTGTGTATTCACTAGGACAGGGGTCTGCAACCTGCGGCTCTGGAGCCTCATGTGGCTCTTTGACTCTTTTGCAATGGCTCCCTATAGCTTTAAAAAAAAAAAAAAAACCTATTGAAATAAAGAGTTGTTATTTTCCTACAGAGGCTATTATTGATTAATGACAAATAAAATCAAGATATAACAATTTGTTAACCTAAAAATAAATCACATTGTGCAATGATTCAGCACCTTCCTACTTCACTTCCTGCAACATCTACAGACCATCAACTTTCCTGCACCTGTGGATAACCTTAAGTTTTAAATCCCTGGTAAATAACTAAACCAACAAAAACAATATTCTGGAAGAAAATAGAGATTTTAATTGTGTGGGAACAGATTTATTTAACCACCAATGTGCAGGTTAAATATGCATGTTTTATGTGTGGCAAGAAATGAGAAATTAGCATGTGTTGATCACATGATCATGTGTTATCAAACTTCAAGTTACTTTTTGTGGCCCTTTAAATACATGAACTAAAAATAATCTTCTTTATATGACATTGTGTTCATGTAAACTGAGATGTGTAAGAATTTGAAGATGCAAGATACTGTTTAGTTGTTATTTCTTGATGTTAATTTATTTCATTTTATTTTAATCTGTTTTTAAGTTGCCATTTACATGATCAATATAAATCAAATCATGAAATCAAACATTAGTCTATGTCATTTTAACTGTATAGAATTTCATTCACTGTATTGTCTTCATTTTTTCCGGCTCCAGGAGGACTTTAATCCAGGTGAGATGAGGCAAAATGGCTCCTTTGAGAGAAAAGGTTGCAGATCCCTGCACTAGGAGGTCTGCGGCCCACCAACAGCCCATCTTTAACTCTGCATGGGCCCTCATCTTTGAAAGAGGACAGGTAGAAAAATATGGGAAAACAACAACTTTTAGAACAGGAATAAATGAACTGTCGGAAAAAGACAGATAAATGAGAAAATATTTTATAAATATTTTGTGTCTCGTAAAACAATATCTCAATTTGAATTTTATAAATAATCACTAAACCAAATTTCCCTTTCTATATCTAATAACTATGGGTTGGCTAACTATGGGATGACGCTGATTGTAAAACCACTATTTTTTTAGTTACTTTTGACCAGGCTTACAGCAATAATTGTGAAATTTGTGATCTTTTTTTTTTTCATAAAACCATGTCAATGTTAAATCTAAATGTTAAATCTTAATCTAAATGTTCAATGTATATCTTAAATGTTAAATGTAAATCTAAATGTCAAATCTAAGTGTTAAATTTTAATTCTAAATCTAAATGTCACAGTGAAACTTAATATTTATATTAAATATATTTATATTTATATTTATATGCAAATTCACCATTTAGAGTTATAATTTAACATTTACATTTAGATTTAACATTTACATTTACAATGTATATTTAAATTCAACATTTATGATTAAATGTAATATTTAGATTTAACATTTAGATTTAGATTTAACATTGACATCATATTTTTAAGAGGAAAAAAAAGTATCACAAATTTCACAAATATTGCTGTAGATCTGGTCAAAAGTAACAGTAAAAAAAATCACACATTTTTTTAGAAAATGGTTTGTTGCTAAATGTTGCAAAAGTTGCTGTTTATTTTAGCATGCACAGCTTTACAATCTGCGCCCCATAGATAACACCTGCATGTTTTATCAAACGGATATTGAAACTAAAGAACATGTCTTTTTATCCTGTACTGTGGTGAAGAGGTTTTGGAAAAGAGTTCATGATTGGCTGCTCATTGATCTAAAAAATGTATTGAAGTCTTGAAAACATTACAAAACAGAAGCGCTATAAGACTCTCCAAAGTTCTAATGTTCTATGTTGAATAACCCCTGTAAAAATGTTATTTTTTTGTGTGTTTTGTCCCCGAGACCCTGAAAAAACAGGAACAAGCGGGTCTGAAAATGGATGGATGGATGTGTGTTTTGTTTTGTTTTATTTTGCTGCTTGGATATGTGGATTGGATTTTCATTATTGATGCTATTGAGGTAGATTTTTGTCTTTATGTTTCAATCAAAAAAAAAAAAAAAAAAAAATCACTTCAATCAAAAAAACTTTTATATTAAAAAAAAAGTTTACTTCAATCAAAAATAAAAATTTTCAATCAAAGAAAAAAGTGTTCAAATGCAAAAAAATATTTGAGACCCAAATAATTGCATTTGAAACCGTTTTTTTTTTTGATTAAACTTTTTTTATTTTTGATTTAAGTAAAAAAAAATAATAATTGAAAAATGATTTTTTTTTAACTAAAACGTTTCATTATTATTATTATTATTATTATTATTATTATTATTATTATTATTGTTGTTGTTGTTGTTGTTGTTGTTGTTGTTGTTGTTAAATAATGAAGACACAAATCTACCTCCATTGATGCCTGATTTTTTTTTTTGTTTGATTTTTTGTTGTTTTTGAAATATATTCGGTGTGGTTTGTTAAAATACTTGTTTTTCAATAAAGCATGAAAAAAGCAACTACTTCCCTTTCTAACCATTTTGTGAGATTTTTAAATAAAGATAAAAACTCTTGTTGCACCAACAAACAAACACTAGGGGCGCTGTCGATAAAAAAACACACTGAAATCTGAGCGGAAGTTGATGTTTTGGGCGGAACCTTGATCACGAGAAGACAGGGACGCGGAACCACAGTAGTTTGTTTGTGTTTGTGTATTTGCTTGTGTGTCAGTTTGTTGTACGAGGTGAGCAGTGCAGGTTTATGTGAACAGAGATGAGATTAATCCGTCTTTAGTCACCGGGAGTCACTGTCCACTGCTGTCTGACAGGTACCAGGAGCGCCCTTGTTTATCACCTTGTTTGTGTAATTATTTTAACAAGGACTCACACACAAACCCACAATATCACGAAATGTCCAGTCTTTATACTGATTTATATACTAGTGTTCCTCAGTAAATCTATATTTACGAAGGTTGGTGGCGTACGTGAGCGTGGCCATTTCGATAACACTAAAAAGGAAGACATTTGTCAACATTCGACAAAACCAGATAATAGAGCTGCACGATTATGGCCAAAATGATAATCACGATTATTTGGATCAATATTTTAATCACGATTATTCATCCTGTTGGGGAAAACATCTGTCTTTTTATTTAACTTCTTTTTTTTAACAAACAATATGCGAACATTTTAGAGAGCTACAGAAAAGCTTTAACTCTCGGAGCATCTTTGTGACATTTTGGGTGTTTTTATTGGTTCAGCTCTCAATATTCTGCTCATTTTAAAGGCTTGCTATATGAAATATTGACATTATTGTTATTTCATTTTTTATTTGCTTAATTTCACATTCCTGTGTATTGGAAGTGTATAGAAAAGGAGATATGCATCATTCTGACACTTAGTACCCTCATAACCAAATTTGCCCCATTGACTCCCATTGTAACCACATATTTTTCACCCGAAAAAGAACTCCTAAGGACACATCAAAGCGATCAGCCTCTGAGGAAGACTGGCAGTCGAACTATGTCAGGAGATCAAAGTAAATTTCCTAAAGAATATTATCTGAATGAATGAAACCTTAACATTTCGGACATAAAAACAGTTTAAAAATGATAATACATTTTACGTCTATGGATATGTCCGAAATAGTTAAAAAGATCTAATGCGGTGAAGGTAAAAAAAAGTGTATATATTTAGTACATTTTATTGCACTTTAATGAGATGGACCGTTTGTGCACAAGGGTTAAACAAGAATAATGATAAATACAAAACGTACACAGAAATTTAAAATGTACTATGGGCTAACTAACTATATAAATACACAGTTTTCTAGCTTGACTGTCAGATGGACACGAACAGCTGACAGGAGTTTTATGAAGCAACGTTAGCTTTAGCCTTCATGCATTTATCGTATTTGAGTTTGTGATGTTTTTCAGGTGCATGGTTGAACAGATTAGTTGTGTTAACCTGCGGTGCAGACGCACGCACATGCACGCACACAACTCTAACTTTGCTGCACACATACTGTATATTCACCATAGAGATGCACATGGTTAATCAATAATAAAAACTCACCAGTTTTCTCGACTCCCGCCCACTTCTTAATCACGATTAAAATGTGATTAATTGTGCAGCCTTACTAGATAATATACAGAAGAAATGATAGCTAACTCATGATGGGCACCTGCCTGTTATATATCAAAAGAGCCTAGATTGTGTTATTGTTAATTCACAAATTAATTATTGATTTATAAATAGTGATTTACTTCACCCACTGGAGGAACGAACTTAAACTCTTTGACAATTTTTTATCTCTTGTTCAATGCCTTTAAACATGTTTCATTTATGGAAAAACTTGTTTGTTTGTTTTTGTTTTGTCTTTTATGTTGTCTTTCAGCTTTCTCTATAATCTGTAGAAATATGAAAGTTGCCTTATTGTTTGTATTTGTACTTCTTCAATAAAAAAGAAAAAAAAAATCTAAAATAAGAAAATCTGGCAACACTTTACTTGAAGTTTATTACATAAAGCTGACATTACGCTGTCATTATCTGTCATTAGCATGAATAATGTGTCATTAAACTGTCATTAAGTGTCATTCGCTAAATTATGACACCTTTTGTTAGGGTTCGGTAGGGTTAAGGTTAGGTTAACAAAGGTTTAGGGTAATGAACAACACTTAATGACAGCTTTTATAGCACCTTATTCATGCTAATGGCAGGTGTCATGTGATGATAATGGCAGTGTAATGTCATCCTTTATGTATAGGACTTCAAGTAAAGTGTTTCCGAAAATCTAAAAAAAAAAAAAAGTTATTCATGTGTTTTTTAATGTTGAAATTTTAGACTGCACAAACTAAAATCCAGTTTCAATGTGTGTGAATAACCTAATATGTTCACTAACAGTAAAACTACGACTAAAGTCCATGACAATGTTTCGTCGTCCTTCAGTTTCAGTTCATCTATTATGTGTGTTTGTTTGAATCCTGCAGACGCAGAGTAACATCACTCCTCCGATCTTTGCACCTGCGTTCCTCTGAGCGTTCCTGATGGAGCAGACGAGTCGGGAAGCGGTGAACACTGCAGTGCAGCGAGTGGCGGGAATGCTTCTGAGGTCCGATCAGCTGGATAAAGTAGAGCAGTACAGAAGGAGAGAGGCTCGGAAAAAAGCCTCAGTGGAAGCCCGGCTGAAGGTATTATTGTTTATATTGCATTATATTGCATTTGTAAATGTAGCACGAGCGTAATAAGGTTTCTTGTGTATGAATTGTGCAATACATATAATTTGCCCTGCTTTGACAGGTTGTTACAAATACTGTGGTTTGTTCTAATTGGTGTTTGGGCGGGGTTTTTTCAAATTTTTTAATAAGCAAAATAATTAATAAAGATTCATCATGTGTGCAACTACAAAAGTGAGATCAGATAGTGAGTTTACTATATATATATATATAACGTATCAGATGTACAGAAAGCCAGAGACCGAATTTAGACGTTTATGTCAGCTCAGAACAATAAGAATAAGAGGGATGTAACCAGTGTTATTTAGACAAGAAATTTTAATTCAGTTTTAGTTTTAGTCTTAGTCAAGATTTAGTCATCTGATTTGTTTTCATTTTAGTGTGATTTTAGTCGCCTAAAATGCCAAACAATGTTAGTCGACTAAATCAATAACAGATTTACTAGACAATTTTTTTACCGCTGGTATAGGAAACAAACTAAAATTTAACTTTATTTCAATACAAAAGCAGTACTGAATAACACAAACAGACTGTCAAGTTTGAAATTGTATCTTTCTCCCATAATAATGCAAACAAAAGTATTAATTTGCAATTCAAATTATTCAAAACAAATAGTGCAAACGTCAAAGATGTCAAAAATAAACTCAAAAACTAAACACAAAATAAGATAAAAACCAAAATAAATCGGAATTCACTTAAAACATACATTTCTAATTATTTTTAAAAAGCAGGGTTTCAACGTTTTAAATAGTACGCAAACTGCCATAAAATATGTCGACCGGATGTAGACGCGCTTCGCGCATGCGGCCAATGAGAGCCAAACAGGAATAATCGTCATTTCCCCTGCGCAGAGCAGTATCAAAACAAACATGGCAGCCGACACTGACAAGACCATCGCAGCTGCGCTCTGCTCCATTTTAAAAGGATATATAGTTGAACCCACAACAAGAAGAGGCTTTAAAACTGTAAGTTTGTACCGTACGACACGTTGTTTTCGTCTGCTGCCTCCGTTTAGGGAAAAAGATCTACACTTGTCGCGCTAATGTCGTCAGATCCGCTCATTTTTTGATTGGTTACTCTGCACGTGTTTGTCCCGCTCCACCAGAACTCAAACGCCTGGTGAGCATTTCCCGACTAATTGCCTGTATATGAATAATACAAGGCTACATCTCTCCCGTCTTCTCATTGAATTTTCATCACAGTCTATTTTCGTCTCGTCCTTTATTCGTTGACAATAATGTCAATCAATTTAGTCATAGTTTTGGTCTCAATCAATGACTTTTTTAGTTTGCATCTGCAAAATTATATTTGTGACTAAAATAGTGACAAAAATATTTAGTCAACAAAACTAACACTGGACGTAACTTCTTTCTGCAATAAAAACACAAAAACAACAACTAGAAAAGTTGCATTTCCAGTGAGAGTGCAGGTGTAAATTCTGATGGCTGGAAAAAAAGGTGCATCGATCCTTTCTTTTCTGGCTGTATTCAAAGAACCACATATTGTAGGACTTATAAAGTGGTATTGTTAGCAAGTAGGCAAGTATACCTATTTACAGGACATGTACAATTTTAGATGAGAGTTTAACCTGAGGCTGTACCTAGCTGTACATAATAGAAAAACTGAATTAGCAGAAAACGACATTGTTTTCGAAGAAGCATAAATAAAAAGTAGTTAAATATAGAGATAAGATGAAGCTATCAATGGAAAGAGCAGAAGTAGAACAATATTTTATGCTTTAAATGGTGTCAGGTTGAAGTATAGTATATACGGTTAAAGTTGAAATCTCTAAACTCCTTTGTCTGTGCGCTGACAGGCAGCCATCCAGTCTCAGTTGGACGGTGTGCGAACGGGACTGACTCAGCTTCACAGTGCTCTGCTGGACGTCAAAGACATCCAGAGTTCACTGGGTGATGTCAGCAACGACTGGAGGCAGAGCATCAACACCATCGAGAGCCTGAAGGACGTGAAGGATGCCGTGGTTCAGCACAGTCAGCTGGCCTCTGCCGTGGAGAACCTAAAGAACATCTTCTCTGGTACTCATCTCTGGGCCAGTATTCTTAGATTTCGTTCTAATCTGTGTTGTTTTTGGCAGCCTTTTTTGTTTTAGTCTTAGTCTTATGGATGAAAATGCTTATTAGTTTTAGTCGAGGGAAAATCTAAAAGGTTTTAGTCTAATTTTAGTTTTTAGGGGCCAAGCCCGCGGACCTGGGAGCCGCGGCTCCCAGTGAAATGTGCTGTGGAACCCTATTGTAATCTGATTAATTTTCCATTGGTAAAAATGGTGCTGCAGGTTAAACCATGCATGGGAGGGTTATGCAATTTGGAGGATTGGTCCAGACCCCTCCACTTACCTCGGATGCAAAAAATGACATATGTCCGCTTGCAGGAGGGGCTATAACTAAGGTCAACACAGCTGGGTGTGTAGTGGCTTTTATGACATCATCACTGTATGGACTCGCTGTTGATTCTACCATTGTCTGCATGGAGACAGGTTCACGTTCATAGGGGGTCTCACGTTCATAAGGGGCTCCATGGGCGCCGCAAAACCTGGTTCGCATGTGTGTATGCGAATGGACGGGCGAGAGAGAGAGAGAGAGCGGTAGAGCCGTGAGTGAGTGCAGTAGGATACGAGAGTTGGCCTAATGATTAGAGGAAAAGTGTTACTTTAGTTTAGCTGCAAATGTTTGGTGATTAACAGTTAATGTAATAAAGCTATTTCTCAGACAGATGTGTGTGCTGCTCCAATGCTGCTGCTAAAGTGAAGGAGGTTAACCCTGTAGTGATTGACAGTAACTTCAGCCCTGGATAATCAGCCTCTCTGCTTCTTGACCACCGTCAGGCTGCTGATCAGCAACGGTTAACACATGGATCATTTAGTTGCTTCTGAACACCAAGTCCCTTTGTTGAAGCTGCCATCATCCTCCATCAATGAAGTAATTAACTCAATTGCGTGTATGTATGACTAGTGACTACAGTGATGGGCGTGACCGAACAAGGCATTGCTGATATTTTTTTGGCTTCTGAAAGACAGATGACCCACATGAGAGGTGGAAATGTCGGCAATTTTGACCGTCTGACAGGCAACCTACAGTTTCGTCCAGTCTCGTCATGTCAAAGAAAACTCAACCATGTATATCGTCATGTTTTAGTCATAAAAGAGCGATGTTTAGTTTGTTGCGTCTCGTTAACATCATGAAGAAAAGGGGCATCAACGTCATTTCGTCATTGTTGAGGAAAACAACACTGGTTCTAATAGAAATAAGAGAAATGTTCAACATTTCATAGAAACAAGCCATAAAATACTGTTTGGAACACTTACAGCAGGTGTCACTAACAAAAGGAACAATCTGGCTTGGCAGAATGTAACGGCTACAACAAATGGTTTGATGTCCAAGCCAGTGCCAAAAATCCCAGGGTATAGCTGGATGTGCACTTACTGTCAAAATCCATCAAAGTATATCAATATTTAGTTTTATTCAGCTTATACATGTCGGCACACTCAACTCTAAAGCTTCTGGTGTCCACATGGACCTTATGTGAAAAGAAGATTTAAAACAGAATAGGAAAGGTATATTTATCATTAGAAATCAAATTAACTAATATATTTACTAATGTTTTCCTTACATTTTGGCTTATGACGGAAAGAAAATGTATTATTGGCTGCTGATGAGAGAGAAAACTGGAGTCGACAAGGACTTCATCTGATACAAAAAATCAACACATATCTTCAAAAACAAAAAGAAATTGTGAATTTTCCCCAATTTTAAAGTCTATTTTAAAAACCGTCTTCATGAGAAAGATGATTATGCTATAATCTGAAAATTGCATCGCACAATAAAATTTTACAATAAAATGATCTTAAATTAAGTTTGTCGTCGACAGTCCCAGAGATTGTGTCGGAGACGCAGCAGCTGATCGAACAGGCGGACCTGCTGCAGGCTCACAGGAAGCTGATGGAGCTGGAGAGCTCACGGGACGACCTGATGTACGAGCAGTACCGCATGGACAGCAGGAACACCAGCGACATGAACCTCATCTCCATCTACTTTGAAGACGTAAGAGACACGCACACAGTGACCCCTCCACAAAGCACAGGAAGCACTGGACCCTCTCTGCTCTCTTCCAGGTTCAGGGTCTGTCCGACGAGCTGGCCAAGCAGCTATGGATGGTGCTTCAGAGGTCCATGGTGACGGTGCGTCGGGATCCCACCATGCTGGTGTCAGTGGTTCGGATCATCGAGCGGGAGGAGAAGATCGACCGCAAGATGGTCGACCGGAAGAAACAGACGGGTTTCATCCCTCCAGGACGACCCAAACAGTGGAAGGACAAGATGTTTCAGGTCAGAGGGAGCACTTCTGTCTGTATCGGTCTGTTACACTCTGTAACTGTATTTAACTGTCTGTTTGTGGAAATGGCATACAAACGTACTACTGGTACTCATCTCATACTAAGTCTGATGTCAAAATGAGTATGTTGTGCGTTTATTCACGTTAGTTAGGGATGTAACGATTAATCCTAAGGCAGTTAAAAATCGATTCATAGGTATCACGTTCATATCGATTTTCTGAAAATTGAATCACAGTACTTTTTTTATATATTTAAACTTCTCTTGTCCAAATGCTGTGGCGGCGGGCGTAATCTTCTACTACTTTGTTTCTGGCCACCTTCTAATCTTAAACATGTTCATAGATTATTCCTTACCCCTTTAGCACCGAAAGAATATCTGTAATATTACTTGAATATCTGTAAAAGTCAGGTTTTTCTATTAGCTCTGTCTGCTAGCATAGCATCTCTTCTTTACTGCACAGAATATATGCATGCCAACCGACCACTGGGTTACCAACGTCCTCTGCTGGTCCAAACAAATATCTGACATAAATACAGTGCAGACTAGTTTTTTTTTTTAAAGTTCAATTGTTAAGGCACAAAATACATTTTCAGTTGCACTTTTAAAAATAAAAAGAACTATTATGCAGTTTTGCATTGTTTACTATAGAGCCAGAATTTATATTAATAGGCTTTTTCTTCATTTGTATTATTCCTTTATTTAATTCATTCAAGATTTATTTTTAGTTAAATTGCATTGTTTTGAATAGTTTATCAAGGGATTCTTTTGACAATGAAAAATAAAAGGAAAATAGTACAATATTTTCTAGTTTTTTTCCCCAAAAAAATAAAGGAATATTTTACAATCTAAAATAAATCGTGAGAAAATTGTATCGTGAACCCAGTATCGTGAATTGAATCGTATCGGGAGTTGAGTGAATCGTTACATCCCTATTAGTTAGTATGAAAATATTGAATACGTGAGAAATACCCAGATGTATACTATATTGGGACTTTTTTAAGTATGCACAGTGGGCACCTTAGTCATACTCAACCGCCTCATGATGCATTGTGAGCTGAATGTAAAATTGTACTGGGACCGGTTTCAAGTTAAAAGTCAAACATTCCCTTTTCAAAATAAAAGCATTTCTTCTTGTCTTCCTTTAGTTTTTAACCCTTTTGTAAATAGGGCTCTTGTTTTGAAGTTAACCGGATGTTTTGTCAGTAGCACAATAGCAGGTCTCCGAAAATCTCTGAAATGTTTCCGCAAGTTTTATGGATCAAATGACTTCATGTTGATATTCTACTTTCTCACTTAAAATGTTTTCATAATTTTCAAAGGTGGCGAAGCAATGGAGATATTTAGCCTTAGTGTAGGGCTGCACGATTTTGACCAAAAAAACCTAATTGCGATTTTTATGACAGATATTGCGATTTCGATTTGATTTACCATTTTTAAATATGTTTTATACATTTAAATGCATATGCATTTTATTATTTCTTTTCCAAATTCTGTTTTCCACATCAATTTTTTGAAATTCCGTTGTTTTAGAAATATTAATCTTTTTTTTTTTCAGAATATATTAGTTTTTAACTTCTGTGAGGAAACAAAATACTAATACAGTAAATTAAAAAAAACCCATAATTAAACAAAAATTTATGTCAAAAATAAAGTAAGATACAATTAAAAGGAAGATATAAGTTGTACTGTGAGGAAACAAAATAAATACTAATAAAAAAGAAAACTATAATTAAACAAAAATGTACGTCAAAAATAAAAATGTAATTAAAAAAAATAAAGTAAGATACAATTAAAAGGTAGATATAAGTTGTACTGACATGGATTATTTTGACTGCTCCTTTTTAATTATTTATGTCATATAAAGATGTATGAGAACAGCATTAATGTCACTGAATTTCCCCTCAGGGATCAATGGTCTGATCGGGTTTATTGATTAAGTTTTGATCAACTTAATTTTAATTAAACTAATTTAAATGATCCTGATGACATCATTCCAGAACCTAATGATTAAACAAAAATAAATGTGTAAGACACATCACGTGTAAGAAGTGTTTTTTCACCATTAGGGGCCAGAATATTTTACACTATCAGAAGTTTTCATTAATCTACGATATTTAATACTCTACAATCACTGGTATCAATGGTCTCGTCCACAACAACAGAACAACTTTATCCACAGATCTTCTGTAGCTCTGATGAGATGTTTAAACGCTCTGAGCAGGTGAAGCTGATTAAAGCTGACTCATGTTTTTACGGAGCACAGCAGCGCTACATGAGAAACGGACGGAGCTTTATAGACACGTTAAAGTTAAAAGTGGCACTGGTCGGCTCTGATTTAGGAGTCGGATGAATTACGTAGTTTTTTTTTTGCCAGTTTAGACGGTGTTTAGGTGGTGTGGGAAGGCCATTTCCGCATAAAAAAACGTCCTTTCCCTCACGGTGATGGCGTTTAAACCAGATTCTGTCCATTTCAGCGTTCATTAGTAGATTCCGTTTTCTTTGTTCGATTCCGTGATTCCATTAGCGTGGATTGTATAGGGCCCTAGTGTAGTTGTTAGCGCACTCAGAGGCTCGCTGCAGCGCATATAAGCGTGTGTCCTGTAGCCATCTCTGATTGGTCAGCAGCCCAGGAAGGCGGTTCTCTGCAATTCTGTATGGTGAACATATACAGTGGGGCAAAATTATTTAGTCAGCCACCAATTGTGCAAGTTCTCCCACTTAAAAAGATGAGAGAGGCCTGTAATTTTCATCATAGGTATACCTCAACTATGAGAGACAAAATGAGAAAAAAATCCAAAAAATCACATTGTAGGATTTTTAATGAATTAATTTGCAAATTATGGTGGAAAATAAGTATTTGGTCAATAACAAAAGTTCATCTCAGTACTTTGTAACGTACCCTTTGTTGGCAATGACAGAGGTCAAATGTTTTCAGTAAGTCTTCACAAGTTTTTCACACACTGTTGCTGGTATTTTGGCCCATTTAACCATGCAGATCTCCTCTAGAGCAGTGATGTTTTGGGGCTGTCGCTGGGCAACATGGACTTTCACCACCAACAGTCACTCACACACTACATTCAGACTAGGCAATGTGGGTGAAGTGTTTTGCCTAAGGACACAATGACAGATTCCACTGGAGCGACTGTCCCCCACTGTGGCACCTGGAATTCTCAGTGGTCTCCCATCTAACTACTAACCAGGCACAGACCTGCTTAGCTTCTGAGATATAACAAAATCAGGAAATGACAGGCTGGTATGGCCTTTGTGTCTCAGCGTTTTCTCCTTGTGTCCATCAGGTGTTGGAAGGAACAGTCAGCACCCGTATCGAGGGCACCCAGTCTGTGACCAGAGAAGAAGATAAGATGTGGCTGGTACGTCTTCTAGAAATCACCAGAAAATACGTCCTGGACGACCTCATTGTGGTGAAGAACCTAATGGTGCAGTGCTTCCCTCCACACTATGACACTTTCAACAGGTAAAAAGCCTGATCTAAACTCGGGGTCGGAACCCAACCTGCTGCATCATCCTTACCAAGAACTTATCAGCCCATAACTGTGTTTCCCATGTGTGTTGCAGGTTCTTCGGTCTCTATCATAATGCTGTGTCATCCCGTGTTAAAGAACTGGCTTCAGAGGAGTTGGAGGCTAATGAGATTGTGTCCCTGCTAACCTGGGTCCTCAACACTTACACAAGGTAAAACTGTCACAGTAGACACCTGCAGGTGGCACTGTTGCTCACTTTAGGAGTTTTTTTCTCTGTTTTAGTGCAGAGATGATGGGCCACCCCGAGCTCAGCTCAGAGTGTGATATCAATCTGCTGGAGCCTCTGCTGCCTCAGGACGTGGTCGGTGACTTGCTCAGCAAATACTTGAAGACCGTCACAGTAAGAAGAAGACACGCTAACAGAAACGCATGTAAAAACAATGACACACTTCAGGAGAACAACAGAGTTTGTTCTTCATAATACTCCATCTAGTACACCATCAGGTCCAAAATCTAATGTGGATGTGATTTTTGTTATTGTCTCATTCCAAATCAAGATCCTGTGTATGTGTTTGTGTGCTGAATGAACGGCGTGATACGACGCACATCCTGAAACTGTTATTTTATTTGCCATATACAACACAAAGACAGAGACATTTACAGAAAAGAAGAAGGAAAGAAAAAAGAAAATGCTGACAGGTTGCCATAGAGCAGTGTTTCTCAAATGGGGGTACGTGTACCCCTAGGGGTGGCACTACTGTAGATAGAGAGAGTGGAAAATGTACAAAAAAAGTGTCAGGCTTAATCCCATCTAGGCGTGAGATGAAATGATAAAAACTATAGAAATAAATCTGTTCCGGAGCCACTAAATCCGGGTTTTTCAACTTTGAAATTTTTAAATTATCATTCTTTTTTGTTAAATTAAAACAACACTCAATCTTAAACAACTGTATTTCTGTACTTTCACTTTGTGAAATATAAATCTAACTAAAATGCAGTAAAAAAATGTCTGAGCTCAAACATGATCAAAAACTAATTCTAGAAAAGAATTGTCTTTGGGGTCACCAGAAATTCTTGATATCAAAATGGGGTCACGATCCAAAAAAGGTTGGGAACCAGTGAACTAAATACTGTTTCTTTCCACTTATTTACAAAATGAGATTCTTTAAAATGTGTGTTATCACTCATTCATTCTATCATTATGCTCTGTAGTAGTTTTTGAACAATTTTCTATACAAAATGTTGTAGTCGGACAAAGGGGGTACTTGGATTCAGAAATAAGAGAAAGTTTGAGGAACACTGCCATATACGGCATAAACAGTATTTACAAATCTTACACATTATACTGGTAATACAGTAAGTGTGGGTGCGTGTGTGTGATATTCTTAAACATGTTTATAAATGATTCCGTACTGCATTGGAAAAGGTTTTTTCTTTTATTGTGATGAACTAATGGTTCAGATTAATGTCAATAACATCATAACTTCTGTTGAGGGACGTCATCAGTTATAATGAACTCCAGTTGAACCACTACACCCAATATGTAAAACGCACTTTGTCTACAAGTGCTTGTTTAGAACGGGGGACACCAAATATTCCTCCTTACTGTTTCCATCATGCAGCATCTTTCACTACCTTCTTAAACCTTCACATTGAATGGATATGCTCAGTGATTGAGTACAAAACTCTCATGTTTGTGTGAAGTGTATCACACACTGATCGTCTTTCTGTTTGTCTGTCTTTAGTCTAATATAACTGGCTGGCTGCGGAAAGCTCTGGAGACTGATAAGAAGGACTGGCAAAGAGAATCGGAGCCCGAGGCCGACCAGGACGGCTACTATCAGACAACGCTGCCCGCCATCGTGTTTCAGGTAACGTCAGCTTCTGTGAGAAGACATATCGACAAGCGTCACCACTTCTCTGTTGATGTTTTCCTAATGCCTTCTGTTCAGATGTTCGAGCAGAACCTGCAAGTTGCAGCACAGATTAATGGAGAATTCAGAGAACAAGTCCTCAAGCTTTGCCTCAAACAGATGAACAGTTTCCTCCACAGGTAGTTTGTCATTTTACAGCCACGATACACAGATCAGTAGAAATCTATAAAAATATCCTCCTGGCAAGTAGTGATTATGAGATACTGACGTCATAATTATAAGTTAAGAGAGAGTCTTAATTTTGTGATTCAAATGAATTTATTTTGGGATTAAAATCATAATTAGAGATTTTCCAAAGAAAAAAAATGAAGTGATGTCATTTTATCTCATAGTGTTCTGCAGGAAGAGAACGTCTATCATTACACAGACATTTAAAGCACAGCACAGCTACAGAGGAAAGTTAAACAGCACAGACATGCACAAGCACGCAAAGACTCACTAAAAGAGAATTAAAAAAAAAATAATTTTAATTAAAAAAAAAAAGGGCCAAATTAAACATATGTTACAGCATGGAAACCAGTTGACAGTAGACAAGACCAGGTGTGAGGCTTCTCTTGATATGAATAACTAATAAGTCACAAAGACTTATTTAAAAAGAAAAAAAAACAGCAGCAGGAATAGAATTGAATAGAATGACCTTTATTATCATTACACAGTTATACAATGAGATTTGAGAGCTTCTCTCTTTCACATTAAAGCTCCTCAGTTTCCTTATATAAACGCTGTTGAGCTTTTGCTAATCTGTAATTAATGTTAGCATTCCATATCAGTTTGTTGTTGATTATTGTAGTCAGATATGTGTATTCTCTCAGTTATTGATGACCACAGGGGTAAACGATTAAACAGTTTTCTCATGCTGGGCGATATATTGATATTTTAATTTAAATCTATATATTTATAAACACGATATATCGTTTTTGTCGATAGAGTTCATTTTGAGTTAAAATAGCAATACATTTGTTTCCATTGGGCGCAAGTCCGCACCTACTTCTCCGTTCCCTCTCCTGTGTCCATGTCTCTCAAACACAGCCACTCTGCTCTGAATCCCTCGCGCTGATGAACCCCCCCCCCGCCACCCCCCATCCCCCATCCTCCTCTCACTCACCTCTGCAGCGATAACATGCAGACAATGTCTGCTACCGAAAAGTTGGTTTGTACAAAAAAAAGAATGGTTCAATAATTTGGAAATGGTTTGGCTTCAGAGTGTCGGGTCAGATGACCAGCAGCAGAGTGTGTTTTGTAAGGAATTTGTAAAGCTCCGTCCATGCGCTCAGTACAAGTCAGGAAGTAAGCAGGTCTGACTCAAACCTACATTATTATGGCCCTTAAAGGGACAGTCCTCAGAAGGCCATCATTACAGCATGCGTGTGTATCTGTGTGTGTTCATAGTGGTAACTGTTTATATTCTGTATGTCACATTGGACAATAGTAACTGATAAATTCACAATTGTCAGTAATAATAAATAATTGATAGTTATTTATAATAATTAAAATAGAAAGTGTCTGTTTGTACGGTTGCCATACGGACAACCCCCAGTGCTATTGGTACGTAGCGTCTTAGGGTTAGAGTTAGGTTATAACCCCATATTGCAACAATTTTAGGGTTAGGTTTAGTCTTAGTCACGTAACCTAAACTGGCCAATGACTGACCTATCACGTGACCTAAACTGGCCAAATAGGGGCGCTGCGTATGGATAGAATGTCGGCATATTGATACGGCAACTGTACGGATAGCAACTGCCATTAAAAAAAACTGTGCAGCACTTTGGTCAGCTGAAGTTGTTTTTAAAATGTGCACAAATGCACAATTTGTTTCATGAATGTTTATATTGTTTTCTACACTTGTGTTAATAAAGGTCCCGTTGTGACATTTGGCATGTGGCTTTAACTGACTTACCTTATTTTAATGGTTTGCCTCTGAAAAAAAGAAATTAACAGGTAAGCTATGCTATATGTAATGGTTAGGGGAAACCCCAATTACAATTAATCACAGAGAAAATATCAATATATATTGAGTATTGCCATTCTTGTTTGATTGTATGCATCAAAGCAAGGGCAAAATATTGAGATGTGTGTCATACAGTATATCGTCAGATACCTTGAAAATATTGAGATATTGCCCAGCCCTACAGTTTTCCGAAAATCAATTATCATTTCTTTAGTCTTCTTTCTATTTAAAATCAATGAGTTATCAATGCACCTGTTGTAGGAGTGATTTATCTCAGCTCTATGGTTACTCTGTCATTTTTTTATCATTTAAAAGTCCAATCAGAGCAACATCATCAGCAAACCTAATTGATGTGCAACTATCCTGGTCACTAGTGCAGTCACTGGTGTTGAGTGTGAATAAAGGACACAACCCTGTGGCACTACAGGACTAGTGCCGATTAAAGTTGACTGTCCATTAATTTAAACAAACTGTTGCCTGTTTGTGATGAAATTAAATATCTACCTGATGAGGGTTTGATTGATGGCTCTCGGAAAAGAACGCGTTACTCGGTCCGTTTGTCCCTGTTTTGATGCACGTGTAGTGTCTCAGATGGAAGCAGCTCAAACAGCTGAGAGCAAGACCTTATATAAAAAATTATGAATAAAGAGAACTGTACATGTATGTATTTGTTTTAATGTAAAGACTTATTGATACATTATTAAGATGTTGACATTTATTGAACTATCCTTCTACTATAATGAGAAAAGCTAACATTTTAAGAAAATAACTGCAAAAGTATCAATATTGAGCTTCAGTTTATTTACGCATCCCTATTACAACTGACAGACCACAGAGGATTTTACTTTATTTGTTTTGTTTGTATGACCAACAAAAACATCAGCCACTTATCGACTAACTGTGACTCAGCATTTTGCTGTGAACATTTCACTTCTCTGAAGTCCTTGAGGTACTGTGTATAAGTAAACTGTGACATAGGAAATAGTAGTGGGACAAACACTCCATTAAAGCATGGAATACTCAGAAAAAAAGCTGCTGCTCACACATAGTGTTCTTCCATTTGCTCCTTACTGATCATGGAAATGTATAAAACACTGAAAATGTGAACAGCATGTGGCTTGTATTGTATTGTACTATGCATTTTCATGAAAGGAATATAAGAAATGAATAAAGAAATGTAAATGAATGAATGGGAGCTCCCCAGACGGTTTACAACATGACAGAGGCTGGACGCTGACGCCTTTTGTTGTTATACTCTTAAATTTAGTTACATTTTTTTATAGCTCTGCTTATTTTTTAAGTCTATCAGCGCCTACTGTGTTTTACCCCGACTCTCACTGAAACATGGTTTTGTATCCGCTACTCGTACAGTGAGCACCTTGGTTGTCGAATAGACATTTTTTCTGCATTGAAACTTGTAACTGACTTATTGCTTAACATTATGATTTTTCATGGGAATATTGTAGTTTTTTTTTTTTATACCCATCAGCAATGACGTTTGCGTAGATCGTAAACTCACACGTATGTGTAGGTGTGTGCGGTGGTATCTGCCCCGTCAGGGAATTAACTGTGATATGTGTTTGTGTGCAGGTACAAAGAGGAGGCCGTGAATTACAAAGAGGAGCATCTGAGAGACCGACAGCTGCCGCCGTGCTATGTTCACTACATGATAGCCATCATCAACAACTGCCAGACCTTCAAGTAAGTCTTTGTTTTCCACACAGACGTGAACGGAAGGTCACGCTCAGCAATAAGTCATCAAATAAAAGAAAAAACAAAAATTGAACATCACTTAAGTTTGTTCAATTTTTCTTTTGTTTTTTTTTTTCTTTTGTTAATGGGAAACAAAAAGCTATCAGCAGCAGGTTAGAATAGAGCAGAGGTCTAGTTATTAGTTTGATATACTCTATATGTTTTAAAGATGAGTCCCAATGGGTCACTTTGGACCACTGGAGATAATAAACTTATTAAATGGAGGCCTTAAGAGATTAAAATAAAAGCTTAATAAAGTAGATTGCCGTGTGCATATAGTGAGAGTGGATATTATGACACCATTAGGGAGAATTTAGCAAAAAGCAAAGGTGAGAAAAGAAGCCTCCGAGTTTGTGACAAAAAAATGACTCCAAGCAGCCATTATAAGAGTTTCAATAAAAGCTTAGTTAAGATAGAGCAGAGTATCATCTGCATACAGTAAGAATGGATGATATTATACCATTAGAGAGATTACATCAGAAGGTAATGGTGTAAACGATTAAGAAAAGAGCCTCTAGTTCTTTAAGAACATTCAAAAAATGTGATTATTTTGTTAGAATATTATGATAATTAAAATTAAGGAGAGGTAAAATAAACCAGAGTTTTTTCTGCATACCGGGAGCGTGGACATTATTACTCAAAATAGTTTTTATCATCTGAGAAATATCTCCAAAGTGAGGAATCTGCTGTCTAAATCAGATCTTGAAATGAACATCCACGCGTTCATTTTGTCACGTATTGATTACTGTAATTCACTTTTCTCCTGTTTTAACAAGTCGACTCTAAAAAGACTAAAGATTGTTCAGAATGCTGCTGCCAGACTTTTGACCAGTACACCCAGAACAGCCCACATTACCCCCATTCTTTCCGGTCTTCATTGGCTTCCAGTTAATTTTTGTATTGAGTTTAAAATTCTAGTCCTTACTTTCCGTGCGATGCATGGTCAGACCCTCAATACATTGCTGACTTGTTGTGCCCCTACACTTCAGACCGCACCCTTCCGTCCTCAGGCCAGGGTCTCCTTATGATCCCAAAGACTCATTTTAAAACCTTAGGTGACCTGGCGTTCACCAAGACTCTGGAATAACCTACACCAGTCCCTCTGTGAGCTTTACTGTGTGGACTCTTTTATAAAACATTTGAAGACGGCGCTTTTCAGAAAGGCTTTTGGTTAAATTGCTTTTAACTTTTATTATCTTTTTATGATGTTCCTCCTGTTGTTTTAAATTATCTTGTGTTTTAATATCCTTTTGTGATGATTCTGCTGCTGTTCTAGTTTCATTTTTGCCTGTACAGCACTTTGTGATTTTATCTGTGAAAAGCGCTATAGAAATAAAAATGTACTTACTTATTTACTTACTTATAATTAGTGTATTAAAAAAGGAAACGGTGTAAAAATGTAGGAAAGAGCCTCCAGTTTTGTAATAAAAGTCAAAATCTATTTAGATTTTATTTGTTTGACACCAAATACAACAGAGACATCTAATGGCAGGAACTTTCTGCCTTTGTGGGCTTCAAGAAAGGAGGTGTCAGAATAGTTACCACAGAGAAAACTGCTCCGCTTTCATAGCGACGTCGCTTTTTGGATGTTATCTCATCCTGTCATTGAGAAGCAGAGCGTTAATTGTTTATCCACTACTAATAGGGAATGTGGGCTGGGTTTATATCATACTCATAGACAGGTTAGTTTTACCTACTGGTGATGTGAAACATGGTTTGTTTCTGAAGGACATTGGATGAGTTGAACTAAAAACATTGTGAAATGGAGCAGGGTTTCATCAGCATAGAGTAAAAGTCAGTATTCTGATTTTCACAGACAATATTTATATTACTTTATTGTAATCTGTGTTTATCTTTGGTACCATGTCTAAAAGCCAGCTCTCTTACACTCCACAGGGAGTCCATCAGCAGTCTGAAGAGGAAATACTCTCCATCCTCGGAGCAGACAGACTTCGACGCTGCCATTGAGAGAACTTTAAACGAAGTGGCCAAAGAGGGCTGTCAATTCCTGCTGGATGAAGTGTTCCTCGACCTGGAGGTAAAACACCAACACCTCACTGGATTTATAGTGTAAAGAAAAACAGAATGTGTCCATATGAACAGTGAAAGAGACAATGGAAGAAAAAGGAGAGACCTCCAGAATGAGAGAAGTGAACAGTGTAGAGCAGTGGTTCTCAAATGGGGGTTCGTGTACTTATCTAAAAATGTTTTTCTGAATTATTATTCTTTTCATTTTTTTATTTAAAACACACAATCTTAAACAACTGTGTTTCTAAAATTTCAAAGTAAAAAAACAAAAAAAATCTGAACTCAAAAAAAAGGTCTTTGGGGTCTCCACAAATTCTTGATATCAAAATGGGGTCACGATCCAAAAAGGTGTGCGGACCACTGCACTAAATACTGTTGCTTTTTACGTAATTACTCAATGAGATTCTTTAAAATGTGTGTTATCACTCGTTCATTCCATCATTATGCTCTGTAGTTGTTTTTAGACAAAATGTTGTAGTCAGACAAAGGGGGTACTTGAGCCAAAAAAGTTTGAGAACCACTGGTGTAGAGAACATCAGTCAGAATATCACAGGCTGGTTGGACTACAGATACAGATCAGATCGGGAAGTAGAAAAGACGAGATGGTTTAATAATTTAGCTTTCACTTTGGTGTATTTCACACCTCATAATAACAAATAAATAATTTACAATATTTACAAGGACACGGCTGCCTCTGCAAACTGAATTATTAATGCATATGAAATGGATTTCCCAATGATTTAAGTTTTGAATGAATATGATTTGGTTTCTGCTCTGAACAGAACCATCTGACTGAGCTGCTGACCAGGAAGTGGCTGACAGGCTGTCACGCTGTGGACACCATCTGTGTGACGGTGGAGGACTACTTCAATGACTTCAACAAGATCAAGAAACCTTTCAATCAGGTATGAGGTCACAACCACTGCCTTAACTTTGAGCTGCACCCTCAGCACCAGTGTTTGAGCCGTGCTGATTGGGCCTTGTGTGCAGGAGATGACGAGCGAGGCACTGCGCAGGGTGGTGGTAGAGTACATCAAAGCCATCATGCAAAAGAGAATCACCTTCAAAAATGCTGAAGAGAGGAAAGAAGGAGCAGAGAGGATGATCAAAGAGGCTGATCAGTTCAAGTTCCTCTTCAGGAAGCTTTCAGCGGTAAGGAAACACAAATGGAGGGGATTTTAAGGATGTGGACATCTTTTCGTGTCAAAAAACTAAAAATGTTAAACTTCTCAGTGAGTAAGGTTGGTCATCTCCTCTACTTTTGTTTCCTTCTTATTTTCTTCATCCATTCGCCAATGTGTGTTGGTGTTTCCATAGCCTCACACACAGAGCCATCTATTATTTAATGCCACACACACAACCGCCACTACAAACCTCCTGATTTCTCTATAAATCAAGTCACAAGGATAGTTTTAGATATGAGGATTAGGAATTACAGGTATTTGTGTACAAATTTACAATGTAAAAAAAAAAAAAGATAAATACTTATTATGGTACATATACCAGAAAAACCTACTTAAAGAGTATCTAAACCCCTGTTTTCTGTTGACCTGCCACTAGGGGGGAAATTTAAAAAATGCCTTGATTATGGGCGGGGCTCTTGATGCAGTGAGACATACCCACTCAGGTAGCCGGTCAGTGCTGGCAGTTAGAGAGCGCTATCTTCTCAACTACTACACACAATGCACAGCCCACAAGCATAAGCCACACAGACGCTATATTAGTCACAAACAGTTCCTGCTGCCGCCATGAGTCTCAGAACACTGGGGCCTCACACACACTTAAAGACACACACAGCAGCGAGAAGTACATGCACGTTCCCGCACACGCAGAAACAAACAGGGATACACACAATATGTGTCTGTACATACACACATTAGGGGTTGAACAGACTAGTCAACTTCAGTGTAGGATCGCGACTCTGTCCACATGACGTCGACTAGTCGCAGTACCTGACTTTTGCCCAAGATGGCGGCGCAACACACCAAACGAGGGTCCTAGTACCCCTGCACCGAAAGGCAGTACAACATCAAGTGTTTCCCGCTCCTTGCTGGTTTGTGCTCAAACTGAAGCCGCAGCGGTCACAGATTTTTTTGGGTCACAAATTTTGGCACAACACAGGCTTTGGTGAAGAAAGCCAAAGCTACCGTGAAAACAGCCTAAACAAAGTCTAAACGACCAGCTCTGAGGAAGCCTCGGGGCTAAACAGTTACCGTAGACTCACGGTAGGAGAAGCAGCAGTGTTCCTGGGTTTACTTAGCTTCTACAGCATGTCCCGACTGGTCATGTTGTGACAAAGTCTGTGACCCGATAAAATTTGTGACCGCTGTGGCTTCTCTACGGTAGAGAAGAAGAGTGCTACGTGAACTGGGTAAATATCTTCGTAGCTATTAAGGAGCTATTTACTCCCCCTTAAACATGATGCTGAAGTACAGTAAATGCAGACTGGAGAAGAATTACAAACGTGTTTAAGGGGGAGTAAATGTCCGCCGAGAAGCTGCAGGGGTTATAACTGTCGACACCTGTGGTCACAGATTTTTTTGGGTCACAGATTTTGGCACAACACCGGCACTCAGCTGCCGCTCAGCTTCGACTCTCGGTGACGTCATCGACTAGCCGACATCGACTCAACTATGCACATAAAGTTGACTTTTAAAATTATGAAGTCGTTCAACCCCTAACTTACATAGCTTGACGAACCTTCTGAGTAGACCAGAATCTGCTCTTTATAGAAGCTCAAAGTCAAAAACATCACCGCAGGAATGCACGGAGCATCGAATTCCCCAATAGAACTGTCAATCAATGCTCACTGAGGGCCGTGATTGGAGGAAACCCTCCTCCCTCCTCTCAGCTTTTATAGAAGGGGCGGGGCCAACAGTGACAGTTGGTGATGCACAATGGTCACCAGAATCCGTCTCAGCCAATAACAAAAATCAGTTTTAATAGTCGGTGCTCAAACCCTGAGAGGCCAGTGACTGACATTTTACAACTAAATACGCTAAATTAAAATACTTTTACTAAAATTATAAAAGTTGGACTAAGAACAGTTAACAGCACTACTTAATACCCAAATACACATGTATTCAGCAGAAAAAAGTGGGTTTTGCTATTCTTTAAGTAAAGTAACCAAGTACTTTTACTTTGTTACTTCAATCTGCACTGTACTTTTGAACTAAAGAAAGATGTACAGTACGTTGCTTCAGCAAAATGTAGCTTCCTGTTCGTGTACGTGCACAAAAGTTTCATGGTCGAGGTCTGTTCTTGCCTCTATTTATATACCTCAGCCATGGAGGTTGTGTTTTTTCTGGCTTTCGTTGACATTTTTAGGAAATATCCAACATGAGATAAGGAACAAGTGATTAGCAATTTTTACTTTGCTGATGAATTCATGAATTATGACCGAGTGTTAAGTTTTGTTTCGCTTTTTGTTTTGATCATACAACAGCCACGTGCTAGAACGTTCTTCCAAGCCTTTAAAGTGTGAATGATCATGGTGACAGATAACTGGTTTGCGCTCTCTGAGTGATGTTGTTTATTGATACCCGTGGTTCAAATATTAGCTTTTGCAAGTCTTTTGATAATAAAATAATTCTGTTCATTCAGTGATTTTCAACCAGTGGCATTTAAATCATAATTCAGTTTCACTCCTCCAAACCAGTAGATAGCAGAGCAGGACTCTAGAGATGATGGAAATGGTTTGATCATGTGTTGTGGCTCATTGATGCTTTCTATAATGTGGGCCCATCTCGCTGTCCTCTCATATTCCCTGTAAGAAATAGAAGAATATAACGCTCGCCTGTTGAAATAAAGGTTTACTATTACTTCTGCAGCTGCTAATTCTAGTTTAAACAAACCAGCGTGAATAAAATTGTGTCCTTTTTTTTTACTACAAAGTTTAATTTTGAGCGGCTCCTCTGTGCAGGGTGAAGACACCGACCGGCTGTGTGGCGCCATCAGTGCCATTGCTGAAGTTTTCAAGCTGACAGACCCAACCCTGCTTTTCCTGGAGGTCACCACGCTTGTATCCAAATACCCTGATATCAGGTAAACCACTGGTTCTCAAACTTTTTTGGCTCAACTACCCCCCTTTCTCTTACTTTTGAATCCAAGTACCCCCTTATGTCCGACTACAACATTTCGCTCAGAATTCTGTGAAAGCACAACTGATATAGAGCATGATGATGGAATGAATGAGTGATAAAGAATCTCATTTTGTAAATAAGTGTATGAAGCAGTATTTAGTGCTTCCTGAATAGATTTATTTCTATACTTTTTGTCATATCCAATCATCTCCCTCTGAACCTCGTATTTTCAGTTCCTGTTCTAATCAAGATCATTTCTACTATCGTTTTGTGTCATTTTTTGTGTTCTTGGTATCATTTTGTGTATTTTGTTGTTGTTTGTTCTTTTTATTTTTCAGTATATTTTTCTATTATTATCCCCGCCACAAAGTGTGGAAGGTAGATATAGGTTTGAGCTCCCTCCGTCCGTCCGATTTAAAGGGGACAGCTTTTTTCAGAAACTGTTTAAGATAGTATAACCAATTTTGGTGTGTGGCTTCAGGGTATCAATACCTTGATGGAGTTCAAAAATGAGAAGCGCACAATCATTTTTTCCAGAGTTATTGCCCTTGTTCCGTTTTTTGGACTCTGTTCGAGGTTTCTTCGAAGGGGACAGCGTTTCTCATAAACTGTTTAAGATAGGATAACTAAATTTGGTGTGTGGCTTCAGGGTATCAATACCTTGATGGAGTTCGAAAATGAGAAGTGCACAGATATTTTTCCCAGAGTTATTGTTGTTGTTTTTTTGACTCTGTTTGAGGTATCTTCAAAGGGGACAGCTTTTCTTACAAATCATTTAAGATAGTTAACAATTTTATATTCTGATGTGATAATATGTTTTTATGTATACAGCTAAGTTCTTAGATTTAGGACATTTAGGAAAAGGTTGTGCGTTATAATGACAACCAATCTGGCGGGGGATCTTGATGACTGTCTTGTTTTGTGTGTTTTTGTTGTCATTTTTGTGTGTTGTTGGTGTTATTTCAATTATTCTATCTCAGTGAGCATGTGTTGCTGGTGTTGTTTGGTTGTGTCTCATTTTGTTTTGTATGTTTCATTGTTATTTTTGTGTATTTTGTACATTTCTTGCACACAGAGTTTAATTCAGAAGGGAAGGGGTGACAAGGAGCGTCTCACCATTTTACAAACCCGAGCTTTCAATCTTTATTTTGAATTACGTTCAGTGAGGTTTTTCTGGTTTTTCTCCACAGGGAGGACCATATCCAGGCACTGCTGGCCGTCCGTGGTGATGCCAGCAGGGAAATGCGGCAGATGATCATCGGAACCCTCAGTGAAAACAAAGTGTCGTACTCCGCCTCCATTCAGCCCATCTTCAAAGACATCACCGTGCCCACCAACACCATGACGACCATGACAACCATGACCTCCATGGCAACTGCAAAGCTTCTCAAATAGAAGTCACTGTCTCCACCTCCAGTGGTCATAAACAGAGATGTTTGTTTGCCGTGATTAACATTCTGATTTTTGTCTTTCTTCTCTGAAAGATGTGTTTGCTTTAGAAAGGCAATAAAAACAGTTGTAACAATGACTTTTTGTCATTTCTGACAAGAAATCTTTTATTTCTTTTCCACAGCCTTGTAACTATATTCAATTGGTACTACTCATGCCTATAGTATTCAAACCTCCATAAGGTAGTTGACGGAATAACATTGTGTGGTGTCGAAGTGGAACAATTGTAAAACTCCAGTTTAGGGACTCTAGTGGAAAAAGTCAGTCATTTATTCAAATTAACACCAATTTCACCAAAAGATTAGTGAACCTATTCTTTTCTTGTTTCACAGGAAAGGTAACCACAGTGTGGAGGATTACCCCAATGTCAAATAACGAATGAGTTTTTACAGTCCTTAGTGCTAAATCTGATATTAAAGGAAAGTTGATGACAGTTGAAGAAAGCTGTATTTGTTATTCAGTGATGTATGCCTTTTACAGTGTAAGATCCCGAATAGACACTCGAAACAATATTTACAAATTGTGTGTGTGTGTGTGGGAGAAGAAGAAATACTAAAAATGTATAACTAAATTAGAATAAAGGGGAAAAAAATTCTATTGTATTTTATTATTTTTTAATTTCATGACCTTTGTTTAGACCTTTCACGGTTAATTGATTTATCTATATCTGGTTTTTGCTTTGTTTTTTTCTTTCTGTCATCAGTGATACCTAGCAAGGCTCAATAGTAATAGTTACATCTGTGAATATATATTTAAAAAAATGTCATCGCTATTTCAATGTACTATAATGATATAAAGGACTGTGTGTATTTGTTAAAATAATTCAAACATTTAAGTGGATAGATGGAAAACTAGCAGCATTTCTGAGCAGTCATGATAGGTTTTTATTTTAGTGATAGACTATGTTTTGGTGGGCCACACCTGCGATAAATGTTAAACTGCGTCTGGCCCGCGGGCCTCCGGTTGAAAATTACTGACTGACGTAAATGTCAGTAGCATGTTATGTACACGGGGTGGCGCTGTGCAGTCCTACCCCGGCTGATGGAGAAAGGCAGAGGCAGATTGAGGGCGGACGGAGTCTGGATAGCTCAAGATGACCGCGGTCTGTTAGCAGCTGTCCAGGCCTAGGAGAGCGCCGTGTGCCCGGGCTTCGTCAGCGCCGACACCGAGGCTTGACGGAGAGCAGCGGTAAGACTAGGCCGCTAAGCTAACGATGCTAACCGCGGCATCTCACCGAGGCCCGAGATTATCACCAGTCCTGATCCCGGTTCTCGGTCTAGTCCTTCAGATTTCAATCTTATTACTAATTATGTTGGGTAATTGTGTGCTTTTGTTGGAATTGTTTCTCTTATTCTCGAGTTTGATGCTCAGTGGACAGGTGAAGGTAGATTGTTGCCAGATATGGACGATAATCTGCGACGAAAATCTGTTGATAATCTACAAAACAGACGTGAAAACGTGTTTTTGTTAACATTACAAGATACATATAACAGATAGAACGCATGTCTGTTGCAGTGCTTTGCTGTTTTATTGGAGTTTATGAATGCTGGGCCGGTCGAAAACCCTCCAATTTGGCAACACCGGTCAATGGATGCCGCTGTGTACCAATAATCTAAAAAAAAAAAAAGCATACAACAAAGCTATTTAACTGTTTACAGTACTTCTGTTCCCACTGACATTTAGCCAAAACTGTACATATTTAATTAAATTATACGCTGTTTTTATCCTGATGTGAACAGAAAAGTGCAGAACTATGAAAGCTGTCATTTTACTGTTTACAGTAAACATGTTGGTAAAATGAATGGGCATTCAAATGTAAATATAAATTTAACATCAATTCAATATATTTATTTATATACTTTTTCCAGGCACAGCATGAAAAAGTTAACACTCTTAAATAACTGTAACAATAACGTTAATAATTAAAAATGACAGATCCTTGTCCTTTTGATGATAATCTATTTTAGACAGGGGTCCCCAACACGGTGCCCGCGGGCACCAGGTAGCCCGCTTGGACCATGTGAGGGGCCCTCACTCAGGAGCTCTGGTCACCAATGACCTCCGTCTAAAATCTGATTTACTTTCCAGGATTCAAACTCACAAAGATAAATACAGATGATAAATACTGATAAAGTTTTTACTTATTTTCGCTGAAACATTGTGACAAATGTTTTTAAGTCCTGCATATTTGTTGTATGGTCAGTGGTATGTTCTAATACATACTGTATACAGTATATAAGACATGTTTTTAAAAATGCAAGGTGGATTTTTGTAAAATATGACCTCATTTTAGCATTTTATAAATGTTATACGATTAGTTCAAAGTTGTTTGTTAGTAGCCACTAAAATGGGAAGATGATGATTTTCAATGAAAATGAAACCATTGCATTAAAAAAAAAACCTCTGATCTATAAAATGTGTTGCTGCATTAAATGTCAGACGTGTAGAACTTGGTCTTGTTGTCTTTCAGGTGCATTAATCTCACTAAGGTTCCTCCACTGTGACGTTCATCATGGTGGAATATTACCAAGTCCTGGGAGTGCCGCGGGGAGCGTCAGCCGACGACATAAAGAAGGCGTGAGTTAAAACTAGGAATAATGAGACTTTTCTGTCTGACTTGACTTATTTCTAAACCATCAGCACGTCTGAATAAAGCTGTTTTATCCCAGTTGCTAAAGCGTTGGTTAGGGCTGGGCCTTTTTGCCTAAAAAAAAAAAAATCTGGTTTTTAAAGAGAAATTAAATTTTCAAAATTTATTTTTTTTTTTTCAATGCACTTAAAAATGACTGCACTTTTGACAATATATCTGATGTCTGCAACTGTATTGCTTTAATGGTCATCAAGAGTTTAAATGCATAGAATAATCACAAGATCAAAAGTAAATGAGGTTATGTCATTCAGCAATTTCAAGCTTTAACCCAGGTTTAAGCAAAAGTGCAACAGCAACTTCACGGTGGCTTCAAATTTCTGATTAAGAAATCAGATAACTGCATGTTTTATAACATATAACATTACAATTAAAATAATAATAAACTCTTAGCATCTCAGCATAGTGTGAATCAAGAATTAAACATGCCTGTGGCGCACATATAGCCTACTCAAAGGGTAAACAAAGAAGGGGGCTGGCTCGCATCGCGCTACGGTAACCCACAAGGACGGAACACGAAAAAGTCCGAAAAAAACCCTCAAATTTGCAAAATAAAAATCGTTTTTATCTACAAATTTGATCAATCGATTAATATCATTTTTGCCCAGCCCTAGCTTTGGTTCAACCTCACTGTATTTCTGTGCAGATACAGAAAACTGGCCCTGAAGTGGCACCCCGACAAGAACCCTGAGAACAAAGACGATGCGGAGAAGAAGTTTAAGGAGCTGTCAGAGGCATACGAAGTGCTGTCAGATGGTTGGTTCATCACTGTCCCTAAAGAGAGGGCTTTCCTTCCTCTTTCTTGCTGTTATCCAACATCCAAGTTGTTTGTTTATTCCCTTTCCAGCCAACAAGAGGAGCATTTATGACCGATATGGCATAGACGGGCTGACAAACAGTCATGGAGGAAGAGGTCAGTGGTGCTTAAAGTTGAACTTCATCCCAAACCAAAGAATATTCACCTCTAAAGCTGCCCACGATGCACTCTCAGTGTTCCTGCAGAAACGTTCCTGCTGGAGGCTGAAAATGTTTCTTCTGTGTTCCAGGAGCACACTTCCATAATGGAGATCATTTCCACGAACCCTACACATTCCGTAATCCTGAAGATGTTTTCAGGGATTTCTTTGGCGGCAGAGATCCTTTTGCAGATTTATTTGGTAAGGTTGGATGTCAGCTTTCCCAATGAGACTGCTGATTGACTTAATTATTATTTATAATGTATTTTTAATGCATAACAAACCCTGAATACACGATTTATCTACACGTTAACCAAACTATTCAAAGTTTAGAGATGTGTGAAAACTGAAACAGAAAAAGACCACTCCACAAACATGTTTTTTGACACACTTTTGACACATTTTTGACAAAATGCACAAAATGACCCTAAAAGACATTGTAAGGACTCAAAATGACAAGAAAAATACCCAGAACAACTTCAAACAACAGCTAAAGGACATGAAATGAGGATTGTAACACAAAAACTCCAAAAACAAGAACAAAATTACACTAAAAGGACCATGAACAACGATAAAAACACACAAAGTGACATCCAAGTTACACAAAATGGCACCATAAATACTACAAACACACTAAACAATATAAAAAGGACTCCAAAAACGCATCAGAAACAGAATAATACATTTAAAAAGAATAAAAGACAATGAAATATATTCAGAAACCCAGAAAATGAATCCAAAAAAACTATAAACACAAAATGAGACCCAGTTGAGATGTAAATCTCGGTTGTGTGGTGAACTTGACAAGTATATGAAACATTATAACTATAAAGCAGGGGTCACCAACCTTTCTGAAACTGTGAGCTACTTCTAGCGAGTCGTGACTCAATAATCCAAAGGGCTATTGGTTTTAAATACTAAATATTCACAGTTTCACTTTAATTAGACGGTAAAATAATAATGAAGGCTAGCTGTAATCTAAAAGGGTATAAAACGTTTATTTCTCCTACATTATGCAATGGTTTCATTTTCATTACATTTCATAGAAAATGATCATCTTTCTATTTGACGAGCTACGAACAAACAACTTGTATAACATTTGTAAAATGTAACAATTATGCCATATTTTACAAAAATCTACCTTGTTTTTAAAAATGGATTCCATTTACAGTATATATCATATTATATATAACATACCACTGATCATACACCAGATCTGCAACACTTAAAACATCTGTCACAATGTTTCAGTGAAAATAAAGATTTAAAGATGGTTAATTTAATACTAAAACTTTATCAGCAGTATTTAATTTCACTTATTAACTACACGTGTCATCTGTATTTATCTTTGTGAGTTTGAATCCTGGAAAGTAAATCAGATTTTAGATGGAACTCATTGGTGACTAGAGCTCCTGAGGGCCCCTCACATGGTCCATGCGGGCTCCCTGGTGCCCGCGACCACCTTGTTGGTGACCGCTGTTCTAGAGCATTCATTCTCAAGGACTTTGAATGTGTAGTTGCCTTCTGTTTGCTCTCTGCTCCTGGATGAATCCTTCAGAGAGTGAGCGGAAGACTTTGCAACATAAGGGATAAAATATACAGAAGAGTTGGGTTTTATTTTGCAGGTTCTGGTTGTAGCCAAGGGGTAAACATTCTTCACGGTGAGTGAGTCTCAATGCACCTCTCTCTCTCTCTCTCTCTCTCACCCAGGTGCCGATCCTTTCAATGAGGATCCTTTCTTTAGCGGCGGCCGACGACACCACAGCCGGACGGGTCGCAGCCGGACTGGAGGCTCGTTTTTCGGAGGCTTTGTTGGTTTTCCTCCTTTCGGTGCTGGATTCCCCCCGTTCGACCCAGGTGAGCTCTGATGCACCGAGGGCTCAGACAACAGCGTGTGTCTCACTGAGAGCATCTTGTCGCTCCCGACAGGCTTCGGCTCCTTCGGCTCTATGAGCGGCATGGGTCACATGGGTCACATGACCACCATGGGCAGTCTGGGGGGAGGAGGCTTCACGTCTTTCTCTTCAAGCTCCTTTGGAGGTGGAGGAGGAGGCGGAGGCAGCATGGGAAATTTCCGTTCTGTTTCCACGTCAACCAAGATCGTCAACGGCCGAAAGATCACCACAAAAAGGTAAAAAGTGGTCCTTCAAACAAACCCTGGAGCAGTCATGTGACAAATCAATCAACAGTTCTTGTTGAGAGAGATTATTATTGTTGTATATACAGTGGAAACAAACTATAAAAAATAGTGATTATGTGAACCTGTTTATATTGTAATTGTAGGGAACATATAAACATAAATGTAATTGGAGTCTAAAGCCACAAAAAAAACACCACTTTAAAAAGACCATAGACTAATACAAAACCTCTTTACAGTTATTTGGGTCCCCGTACTGCATTCACAGGCTGTAATATCACCAAGTTTATCATTTTACCTGTTGTTAGAGCTACTATCTTTACCTACTATTTATTCCTAGTGATTGTTTTTCGAAATTTTACTGGGCTTTTTAGTTCATTAGATTAGTTCATATCTCCCTTTCGCTCTGCGGTCCAAACTGAAACCATAGACACACACACACACACACACACACTCTCAAACACACACACAAACTGCAGTTCCTATTTGGAACCGGTTCTCGGTGCCCAACCCTAGCGCTGAGTGAAAAGCAGAGAGGGAGAGAGAGAAACACACTCACCAAACCTACATCCAGCTGCTCGTTAAATACAACTGCGACAACAACACGGAACCACAGAACAACAGCTAAGTTAAACAGTTAAAAGATGCTTTGAAAGTTTAAAACTTGCCGTTGGGTTTGAAGAGCTTCCTTCACATTCTGCTCGTGGGTGGAGGGGCTCTGCACTCTGCATCCTCTGTTTCCAGCAAGACGGAGCAGCCTGTGGCAGCCACTCTGTATATAAAGTGGATCGACGAACGCAGCAGAGCGCATCGGCCGATGCCGATACGCGCAAAAATCGGCTGATTAAATCAGTCGATCGCTAGTAAAAACGTTTCACCAGCTGTCCGTGAGAAAACAAAGTGAATCCTTCCCCTGACCTCACCGTCACTTTATTTGGGTGTGTGAGCTGCCAGATGTGCCCTCACACGTCCCCCCCACACCCCCACACACACACTCTAAAACTAGCATGCCTATGTACCGTACTTTAGATACAGTGACAACTGTCAGCACGGTTACGCACCTTCAACGGTTTGAGGGAAGTGAGTTTTGGTGGAGTCCGTTCTATTGGCAGGGACACGTAAAAAAAAGTGATGAATGAGACGGATAACGACATGTTTAGTGTCTGCAATACGTGGAGCTCAAAGATTTCCCGTATCTTCAATTTTCCCCATCCCTCACCTGGAAGGATACACAACATGACGAGGCTTTTAAAGAATATGAAACACAACACAATATAATACATGAAATGACTCCAATAACACAAACAACAACAGAAATACACAATGATACAAAATCCACAAAACGTTGAAACAACAACAATTGAAATATACACATTTACCATCTGCAACGCGTGGAACATAAAGATTTCCAGAGGAGGGAAAACGTGTTCCAGTTTGTTTATCGCTGACCTGGAAAGATGTTTGAAGGGGATATTTCTAAGATGTTTGTTAAAAAGTCCAAATTTGTCTGGAAAATACCTACCATGTTTTCCATGGTATTGGTTGCATTCCAATGATTTAGCAATCTCCCCCAAAAAAATCCATGTAAAGGCTGCACCTTCACATAGGCCACTAGAGCAGGGCACTATATGGAGCAGAAATGTATCATCTGTTTACAATTACAAGGTGAACATTACTGCTTTTGATGTTGGTTTTCTTCAATAATAATAGTCTTTTTCATAATGTCAATAAAACAACAGATATTTGTCTTTAATTTTCTGCCATGCTCCCAGTCTGTCCTAGTGGGACACAGACTTTTGGCAAAGAAAACAAGTAGTTTACGTCAACCTTAATGTGCCCCAGTTTCCAATTCTATGTAAAGTATGTAAGCCACTGACAATATCCAAGCAATAAATGACAAATATCACTCACTGTAATATCTTTACTTTAAATGTCCTTTATTATTTGACCCATTTTTATTTATTTGAGGAAAATTGCAGTATTTTGGAAAAATTGAGAGGTAAAAAAAAAAAAAACCTAAGAGCCCTGCCAATATTGTACATTGAATTTGTGTATTTGAAGGGACTGAGATATCTATAACTGAGTTTTCTATTTAGAAAATGACAGTATCGCCCATATCGATACATATATTTTTAAGCTCATTTTGTAATATATTACTTGTTTTAGGAGTTGCTGCTTTCACTACTTCTCAAAACAGCATAAAAGCACCATTAGATGGATTGTTGAGTGTGTCCTAACCCAGACCTACCACTAAACAAGCCACACTACATAACTCACTCACACATGCTGTCCCTTAGAGGAGAAGAAGCCTAAAGTGACACATATTGTGCAGCTGTTTGTTAAATAAATAAATGAGCTTGTGTGACATTTTGCATTTGCAAATTTAAACCAGAATAGTTTTCCTGGTCTCACCTTATTTTAATTAAATGTATCAAGATTTATATTTGTATATCGCCATTTTAGAAAAAAATATTGTGGTTTGAGTTTTGGTCCATAATGCCCAGCCCCTTCTGGCTGATGAGGTTGCCCTTAAAACGACTAAGCCAATCAGAACGGGCAGGTAGGTGGGCTGCTATAGCAGTTTCAACGGATGAGTTTCCATCTCTACATGAAGTCACGTCCTCGCTGCTCATTTATTATTAGCCCGTTTACAGCTTTTATGGTCACTTTTTACTGGATCCAGACTGATTTCCACTCTGTCCGTTTTTCTTACCGTGAACTTATCGCCTCAGGTTAGGTTGTAACCCTATATCACAACAATTTATTTAAGTCATCTTAGTTTAGGCACAGAAAATAATAACAAATATTCAACAGGTGTAGGAGTTCTGCTGTCACTCGCGCCCAATAAACTGCCCTCCACTCAGACATCGTCCTGCATACGCAGAACAATGCATCCGTCCTGTTATTAAAGCTGTGAGGTCTTTCACTTTTCCTATATTATCCGAAGCTAATTTTTGAACCTTCAGTTCACCGTGATGTTCAGTGGCCGTTCCAGTTCAGTCCTCCTGCTGCAGGGGTGACTGTCTCTAATATTCTGCCTCCAGATATCTGCTGTCACTGGGCAGGTGTGTGTGACTGGCTGAAAAATCCACACATTGGGGCGGATTCACTATAAGGTTTAGGGTTTTTTGAAACGTGTGCAAACATCACTCCACGCGCTAATTAGGGGTATCAGGACTGTGTGTGTTCAGCGCGTCACAATGTGCCCACAATCCATTTAGGGCGTTTCCCTCTGATGAATATGTAAAGTAGATGGATCTCATAAAGGGTGCAAATAAATGGGAGGAGGAAATGCAGATAAATTAATGCAGTGGGTGCAATGCAATTCATCAAAGCAGGAACTGTTTGCAGTGACTGTTTCTGCGCTGAAAAATAGTACGACCCACATTCAGGTGCAAACACACACACAGGGATCATGGCTGCAGTAAATGTTGACACAAAACACAGCGAAGATGGAAAAAAAATGTTCCAGTTTTAGTATAAGAAAAATATTTAAATAAAACAATAAGAAAATGCAGAGTAAAGTGTGTGTGAGGGAGAGAAACAGCTGGAGACATCACAGAGGCGACGTCATTGCCCTTGAGTGTGGTGCTGCGCGTCAACATCAGTTCTTTCTCGGATCAATAATCAATATTATCAACCATTCATTTTCCTGGACCTGTTTATCCTGTGCTGGGACACCAAGCCGAACATGCACGGAGCTCCATATTGTCGATCCGGACGCTCCAGTGAGTTCCTGTGTCTTTCTCTCTATGTTTTGACCGTCAACCTCTCATGTCGCGTTGATGCCAAGGAGCGTCAGGCCAGAATCAGCTGATCTGCTGCGTCATTTACACAGCAATGTCACAATGTTCACATCTGAGCGTGCGGTGACACAGCGCTACGCTCAGACCTGCTGGATGATGTTTTCCATGGACTGATAAGCACATAAGTTACAGGAACTGATGGAACAGACACATTAAATTAGGGGGAAAAAACAATGTTATGGTTTTAAAGTTTATTAAACAGCATTTTTATTTGTTTAGTTTTTTACATTATTGAATGTTTGTGCAGCAGACAGAGAAGTCCATCTGCCTCCAATTTCACTTCTTCATATGTCATTTTGTGCTTCTGTGCACTCACCTCTCCACGTTAAACAAGCAAAGTGTTCATTTAAATAGGGCGGTCTCAACCACGTCTATACTCGCACCTTTACGTGCCGCATTGGTAGTGAATTCTCTTCAGCAGGTGAGTAAACAGCGCCACCAAAGGATTTAGTGACGCACCTGGTTTACCACCCTTTATTTCAGATCTTAATAAATCCGTCCCATATAGCGCAGTGCCACATTGGCCACACCCTCAATTTTAAATTTAAAAAAAAAAAATTGTCCTATAAGCCAGGCAGTACGGTACATTAAAAGTTTTAAATAGTTTTTCATCACTTTTTTTTTTTTTAAATCCACATTTTAAACATTATTATGTTATCGTAGTTTGTTTAGAAAAAGGCTTTGGCTAAAAGTCTAAGGTGCACCAGTGACAAAGTGACAATTATATTGTAATGTTTTTTGTTTTCTGTCCATTTCCTCAGAATTGTGGAGAACGGGCAGGAGCGTGTGGAGGTGGAGGAAGACGGACATCTGCGTTCACTCACCATCAACGGTCGGGAGCAGCTGCTGCGTTTGGAGCACAAGTGAAGACGAACGTCCGAAAAAACTGCAGAAGAAGAAAAGCAACAAAGTGGCGAGGCGCTGCTCCTCATTGGCCGGTGTACATACCTGAGTTAGTTTAGTGCAGGGGTCGGCAACCCACAGCTCTCCAGCCACATTCGCCTCATTGGCTCCTGTCACTGAAAGACAGACTCCTGTCATTGAGTATTGACTAGTTTCCAGTAGCTGACAGAGTAAGGCTGGGCTCGCTCTAACACAAACACACTCCATGATAAGTGACTCCATGATGTTTCCAACAGACTGGTGGTCATGGTAACTAATGACTGAGTCTTAGTGTTAGCTGGTTTGGCTCTGAAGTCAGTCATTAGTTAAAATGGACACCAGTTTGAGCAGAACACCAGTGAAACTTTAATCTGCTCCTCGTGTTGCTCTGCAGTTACACACAGCTTCAGTTTTAAATAGTAACAGTCATGATTTACATGCTGATAAACTTGCTAGTCTTTTTTGTTAGTTTTTAGTCGTTTCAGTTATTTTTGTCTGTTTTTAGATCTCTTTACTGTGTTTTTGAACCATAACATTTAACAACAAATTCCCTTTTTTTTTTTTCTAAAAAAAAAAAAAAAAAAAAAAAATAGTTCTCACCTGGCTATTAGTGACCAAACATTATTGTGTTGGTTTGAATACTTAATGCCAGGTATTATTTTCAGGTATTGCAGTCAGGCTACGATAATTTATAAGACACCTTTTGATGGATATAAAAGCAACAGTCGATCATACAGTGGAGCTTCATAACTCGTACACATTTATCAAATTTAGTTTCCGAAGCATTTTATAAAACAATTCACATTGTACTCGCAATGCTGCCGGCTTTTAAATTGACTTAAACTTCCCATTGTTGCATAACTTGCACTCTCAAGTTAACTTGCACTCTGGATTCTATTGTAAACTTGATGACGGCGTAAGAAAGCTGTAGCTATATTTGTTCTTTCAGGTTTCAGTGATTCATGATGAGTCTTTACGACCACCAGGCTGATCAACAGCACCTAGCAACGCTCAGCATTATCCATCATCATGTATATCAGTGATTCTACATATGATGTGTATATGGGACACCTGCCTGTGATATATACTGCATAGCTGGGCTCTTTGTGTGATGATTGATTAGTGGTGGAAGGTTTGCCGACCCCTGCTTCAGTGTCACGCGGCCGTCGGCACTTTTCTATGCATTTGGTGTGTGTGAGCTGTGCTCAGCTGATGTTCTCAATGTTCGGGACCACGTTGCTGTTTTGGTATGAATTAATTGTTAAATGTGGGCAGGACTTCCAGATGTTGCGCCCCTTCTCCTCCTCCCACGTTTCTGTTGTGAAACAGACCCCCCCTCCCTCCCCCATGGGCTGGTTTTATGTTTATTTATTCCTGCATGTACGTCTTCTGACGTCCAGTCTTAATGTTATGGTTCAATGATGATGTACAAATAATTGAAGGCATTTGATGTAAAAACTATGAAAAGCAGAAACTTTGTGTACTTTGTAAACATTAAATCCTCAGTTTTACCCTCAGTTCTCAGGATTCAGAGGCTCTGGCATTCTTTTGTTTGCATTAAGCTTCACTGGTATTGGTTTGGACCAGTGTTAACTTTATGGATTAAACATTTTTTAAAGTGACAATAACTAGATCATGACATTTTTTAGAATACGTGTTTGCAAAAACTATATCAAAATATATTTATATATTTGTCGACTAATAAACACGAAATTATAATTTGTTCACATGGGATGAAATCCAATCAGAATTTGTGAAGTTATGTATTAATCACATCAAATTTGTGTATTTACAAACATTACTGATCCATATCAAGTTGATCAATAGTAGTTGGGAAAAAATGCATAAACTCTTATGCTTTATATAGTTTAGTCGTCTGTATTTAGTCAACTAAAATCGTAATGTTATTTAGTTTGGTGGTTCTCAACCTTTTCAACCCACAACCCCCAAAATAAAGGTACCAGGGACCCCCACTGTACCTAAAGGTGGCTGAACGCACACATGAACGTTGAAGAACAGTCATGTGGAGACAGGGCCATCTATAAAGAGGAGAGATTTTTGGGGCTCATCCATAAAGTCAGCAAAATGATGGTCCATAGTTCTATGAATCTGTGATAACCACATTTATTTATTTATCTGACTAATATCCACTTTTATCCAGGAAGTTTATTATTATTTGAGCCATAGCATATAGTCATCTTAAAGTTAAATCCTTGTTTTAATCAGAAATTTAAAAAAAATGGGTTAAATGTGACCAAATATGGTGGAAAAGATGGTGAGATGGGATTTTAAAAACCACAGAAATTGGTTAAAAGTTGAAAATTAGAGTGGCCAAAAACTTTTGTATACCAAATAATTTATATTTACATTATTGTTATAATATTACCAGAATAATTTATAACACTTGCAGAAAAATATACTGAATATCAAAAAGAATGGACAAACAACAAAATGACACAAAAACACACACTCTTGATTAGAACATGAACTATAGGTTACTTTTTTAACCCCGGTTCTCTGAGTAATATACAGTAAGTAAGATGTCTCACTATGGGATGTCGCCTCTGCTACAGTCCTCAGAATAGCTATTTCACTTTGCCAATCCTGATTGGCCGGTGAACCCCTCAGTCCGATAGGAGAACCTCCCACCTCCTATAAGAGGAGGAGACAAACAGGTCCGCGTCATTCTTAGTAAGCGAACCTCTTCTCCTCGTTCGAATAAGAAGGTCAGTCTGGTGAGACATCGCACTCATGAAACTGGGGGTACGAAAGTAACCTATAGTTCTATTTCATACTATTTTGTGAGATGTCTCACTATGGGATATGGAAACTCCAGTGCAGACAAGCTAACCAAGCATCACCAGCCCAGGGAGCAGGAGCCTGCTTACATCAGGAAATTAAGACCGCCCTGTGCCATGCACGGGGCGGATACATCCTGCATGTAAAAGTGGGCAAACGTGAGGAGCGAGGACCAGCTTGTCGCCGCACAGATGCCCTGGACAGACACTCCCCTGAACAAGGCCCAGGATGTGGCAAATCCCCGAGTCGAGTGTGCACGCAGACCCTTAGGCTGACTCGAGTAAGCCAAAGCAATAGCCTCCACCACCCAGTGTGACAGGCGTTGCTTAGAGACAGGCTTCCCCTTACGGGGGTTAGCCCAGGAGACGAACAGCTGATCACTCCTCCTGAGGGCCCTTGTCCTGTCCATATAATCGCACAAACAAGACACAACAAATGAGGCCACTGCTCACCCTGTGAGGCAGAAGAGGCCAGCAGGTCAATGGGAGAACATGAACAATTTTCGCATCACTTGGAGAAAGCTGAGCACACAACGGGAAACACCACTGACAGTTCCAAGTAATTTATGTGAGAGTGCTGGAGGGCCGCATTCCAGCGGCCTCTCACAGATCTGCCCTTGTAAACTCCACCTCATCCTGACAGGCTGGCGTCGGTGGAGATCACCTTCCTGTCTGTGACAGCACCAAAGGGTACGCCATCCGTCAGGAAGCCGGGCACCTGCCAGTGAAACAGAGCCGCACAGCACCCTGGCGTAACCAAAACCCTCAGTGCGCCATGACGCACGAGGTTCAACTAAAGTGAAGCCACTCACAGCTAGAATTCCCTCATGCGCAGGCGGCCCAGACGGATCACGAGGATGGCCGAAGCCATCAACCCGAGTAACCGAAGACACAACCTGAACCGAACAGAGTATGCGGTATTCATAGCATATCTCCTGGAAAGCAAACCTTAGGTACTTTCTGTGAGGAGGATATATCGGGATGTGGAAATACGCGTCTTTGAGGTCAACAGACGTAAACCAGTCCCTCTAACGTACCAGACGTAGGAGGGAGGAACGCGTGAGCATCCTGAAAGTGTATTTCCTGAGACCCCTGTTCAGGGCTCGTAAATCCAGAATAGGACAGATCCCGGTCCCCCCTCATTTGGTGACCAGAAAGTACCTGGACTAAATTCCCTCCCGGGAGCGAGAGGCAATTTCCTTCCATTACACGTGGGCTGAATCTCCCCGGGCCCGGGAGTGCACTATTCCAGCAAAACCGGGAGAGACAGACACAAACTGCAGTCTGTAACCCTTCGATAACGTCCGTAACACCCAAGGCGGGGCTGCAAGTGCAGAGCACACTCCTGGATCACTATATTGCCCATGACTTTCCCATAGTCTATAGTGAGCAGGCTTGGGTACGGAGGCACACATCCGTCACCGTGAATATCTCCTCTATTATCGCAGGGTAGTGGGATGCAGTGAAATCCTCACAAAGTTCAGCCTGGTAGGCGTTGAAGAGGGAAAGGACATTCATGGCCCTGACCAAGAGGCCGATAAGTCCTACGGGACAGGTCCTACGGGACAGGTCCGACTGGAGACGGTCCGTTCTCGACAGCAGCATGGGTCACCGTGGAGACACAGCAGGCTGGCATGGGAGCAGGTGTGCCGCAACGAGCGGTTCCATCTGCGGCATCCTGAGCAGTCCACGGGGCTTCACGGCTTCGCAGTCGAGGATGGAGGAGCCTGCAACCGGGGCCCTCCCGGTGAATGGGCGGGTCTGCCAGGGGCAAGCCACTTCCTCAAGAAGCTCGGGGAAGAAAGGGAGTCTCTCTTGGAGCGCCTCTGGAGAGAGGGAACTTCTTCATCTCGTAGCGGGACCTGGTGGTTTCCACGGCAATGGCGGGCCAGGGAATGGCCAGTCGTGCTGCACACGTCCAGGCTTGGAGGATGACAGACAGGTGTGAAGCCCTCCATGTCTTTCCGAGAGGCAGCAAAGGAGGCAGGCAGTCCACCGCATGCCAAAGTGACGAACGCTTTGTCCCCTTCACCCATCCCGGAGAGGGGTAGGTCAGAGGAGTCCCCATCAAATTCTCCACAGTCAATAATGAGGACATCCTTGTCAGGGGGGGAGATATCTGCCAGGTTCAGCTGAGAGCTCCAGCTGGAGCCGTGAACAGCAGCAGTTTCCATGGGGATGTCTTCACTGCGCCCACCGCGACTGTGTTGTGTGTGAAGGAAGCGAGGCCTTGCTCAGGACTCAGAAGCCGCGCCAGTGTCCTGTGGAGGCACTGTGCACTGTGCGTGCAGGAGGGCGGGGATTCGATGGCCACCCGGGTGTGATCGATGACCAGGCATCCGGAGCAGGTCTCGTGTCTATCCTTGCTGGATATATTTCCACCGCATGGACAAAGACAAGCCAAGATGCTTCCCGTTCCCTCGGTCAGAGGAGCCTCATTTTCCATGGCTGCTGATGCAGGCAAGAGAGCAGGTGGTTTAGCAAGCGCTACCACGTGGCTGCTACCACAGGTGCTAGCAGGACGACGAGGACAGTGTCAGCTCGTACGCCGTGGTATAGGAGCTGGGTCTAAGCCAGACACCGTGGTGTGGGCCCAGGAGGGAGACCAACGTGTGCAGGAGCCCGGGGGTGTCAAGGACCGTGGTCTGGGACGGCAGCTATGGTGAGCTGGCGTCCGTGAGCTCTGGTCTTACAGCACAGAGCTAGCAGCGGAGCTGTCACCGTAGTAAGAGGCCGCTGGGGTCAACGTGCACGCCAGAGCGGCAGCGTTGGAGTGGGCAGACAGCCAGAGCAGGAGCTCGGAGCTTCACACCTTGCGGCAGCGAAGGATAGCACTTCACCATAGAGGTAAGAGCTGTTAAACCTTACCTTCCAACCTGGTGTGGTCTAAAGCTAGGCGTTAGCCCTGTCAGCGTTCGTCGGCAAGAAAAGAAGAAAATCCCACCTGCGGACAGTTAAACTGGTCAGAGCCAAAAATACGCGAGGTAGCTGAAAGGAGAAGATGTTTAAGAATGACGAGCACCTGTTCGTCCCCTCCTCTTATAGGAGGTGGGAGTGTCTCCCATCGGACTGATGAACTTCACCGGCCAATCAGGATTGGCAAAGTGAAGGTATTCTGAGGAATGTAGCAGAGGCGACATCCCATAGTAAGACATCTAACGAAATATTATGAAATAGAACAAAAAATACAAGGGTCAGTCTTGGTCCCACATCAGGAGGGAGATGACTAAAATGAGATTCTTTAAAATGTGCGTAATCACCAGGGTTGGGGTCAATTACATTTACAATTATGATTTCAATTATCCATGTTCAATTACAATTCAATTATGATTACAGTGAGCAGCATTTTTTCCACTTGCAAATAAATTACATTTTTTTTTATCCTCTGAAAGTCAATTACAATTACATTCTCAATTACTAAAGTTAAATTACAATAATCATAATTACTGAGCCTCTTGAGTTAGCTGTCTGTTAGCACCTCTCGGTATATATAAATCAGCTGTACAATACACTAAAAACTAATATCTATCATGGTCTGAGCCTTTTATGTGTCAGTGTTCCCCTCGATTTCATTTTTTTTTTTTTAAATGTATGGGAAAACTTGGTATGAAACATACTTTAATAATTGTTGTATGTGTAGAACTGTACATCAACTCTAACAAGGTTCCCGGGTTTAGCTTTAAATTGTAATCGACAAATTTTTTTTAATAGAATTTACATGGCAATTACAAGACAAATAACAATTATCAGTTTTTATCAGTCAAAACTCAATTACAATTTAATTACAATTACAACAGCAACAGATTTTTTAAACTACAATTACAATTATAATTATGCCATAATTGTAATTAATGATCAATTACGCGATTGTAATTATAATTGACCCCAACTCTGGTTCATTCCATATGCTCTATATAATTGTTTTTTTTTTTTTTTTCACAGAATTCTGAGTAAAATGCTGTAGTAGTCAGACAAAGGGGATACTTGATTCAGAAATAAGGGGTACTAACTAGAGCCAGAAAACCTAAACCACTGGTTTAGGTAAAAATAAAAAAAATAATAAAAAAAAAACCTATTAAAGTATTTGGATTTATACTGTAACGCAAACCGTTGGATGGAGAGGTTTCAGCCACTAATTTAAGTTCAACAAAAACAGAAACTTGTTCCTCTGACACATAAACTGTTATTAAAGTGTATTAGTTCTGCAGAGCTACAGTCACTGATCTGGAACCTCAATCCTATTAGTACCGCTCTGTCCCTCCCACACACACGCACACGCACGCACACCCTTCTGTCCTTCAGACGCGCAGTTCCGCGGACACTCTCCACAGGACGCTCCGTCTCCGGGACTCTGCTCTGCTTCCAGTCCGACATGCGGCTCCGCGGCCGCGCATCGGCCGGCGGGGAGACTCGGGGGAGCGGGTAACTCAGCACCGAGCCACGGTGGGACCCGCACTGAAGCTTTTCACCGCAAACCCGCAGTTTTAAAAGGTGAGAGGACGAACCGTGGGGATGATCTTTGTCCTGATCCTCTAAAACTTTTCTTTTCTCTTGTTTTTTTTAATGTAATTTATTATTATTATTTTTTAATCACAAATAAGACATAAATTGTCCTTATTCAACTCTGAATAATGAAGATTTTATTTACAGGCTGTGTTTTAAAAGTGAGAGGCTTAGCATGCAGTGAAGAACATCCATCTTATCCTGATCCTCTAAAACTCTGAAAGTTAATTCTGTTTCTCCTTCTTTTGGCACCTACAAAAAAAAAAAAACATATTTTTGTTGCATTAATAAACGGTACAGGTTTATCACTGAGCTTATGAAAAGCTCCTCTGATGATACAGTTTGTCAATAATCTTTACTAATTTAATCTTTAAAGCTTAGTGTCAAACATACGGGTTGCGGATCCTTTCCTTCAGTCTATATATATATTTATATTTATATGTCCAGTTAATAGTTCAGAAATATTGCTCTTTATGATCATTTCTACACAGCTACAAAAACTAGAATCATTACATTCACGTTGTTTCAGTGGAAGATTAATAATATTAAAATAAAAGAATTAAACAGTTATTAATGAAAACAGAAATCGCACTTTGATATTTACGCTTGAATATCATCTTCATTGTTGGGGTTTTATGTGAAACTTCCGAAGCTTAAGTCTTCTGCAATTACTTGAACTTGTCTAAAGTTTTCTGAGCATTCTTTCAGTTTTCAGAGGATTTCCAAAAGGTTTTCTGAAGTTTTCTAAGGTTTCTGGAAGTTTGTGTGTCTTCATGTTCTCTGACATTTCATGAGGTTCCGAGAGGTTTTAGAAAGGTTTGCACTTCCTGGAGGTCCTTGTCATGTTTTCTGCAGTTTTTTGAAGGTTTTCCAAAGTGTTCTAAGGCTCTGGAGGCTTTCATGGGTTTTCTGAGATCCTTGGAGGTTCTTTGATGTTTTCTAAGAATTTTCAAAGTTAGGTTCTTAGAGGTAGTTTAGGTTCTCCAAAGGTTTTCCAAAGTTTCTGAGTGTTTCAGTGTGTCTTCTTGGAGGTTTTCGTGTGTGTTTTCGGAGGTTTTTGGAGGTTCTTTGAGGTTTTCCAAAGTTTTCTGTAGGTCCTGACAGGTTTTGTATTTAATTTTTTTTTTTTGCTGAAGTTTCATTAGCTTTATTGATGTTTTGGGAGTTTTTTAGTGAGTTTTGCAGGTGTTTGGTGGGTTTTGGACTTTCTTCTGGGGTTATAAACTGTTTTTTTACCATTCTTGTTGGTTTTTGGAGGTTCTCGATCATCCCTGACTAGTCCTATGAGTGTCCCAGCAGAAGATAGACTTCCTATAATTAATCCGAGCAGACTCAAAGCAGTAGGAGACATGGCTAAAGCCACTCCTGGGATTTGTGTCCATTACACAATCAGATAACAGTCAGAGGACTTCTAATGGCAACGTAAGCCCTTTTCACCAAGCGGAGGAAGGTTTGCAGAGCCAGCGTTCACTTTGGGTTTTCCTGTGTCCCTCAGGTTGGATTTAGATGTGTTCTTTACATAACAGCAGAGCTTTCATCATTCTTCCGTTCAACATGGAGATATTTAACAGGTTTTTTCACTTCACTGACCAAAATATGTAAACTTCACTCAAACTCTCCCTTTGTGTCACGCTTCTCCTCAACCCACGAGCAGGTCTATACTTCCTCCAAACCATCTCACTTTTAATTTGAACAAAAAAAGCAGTTTCACACCAAAACATTGTTTCATGAGGTGAGTGACAGAAAGTCATTGAAAAGCAGGAGCTCTTTCAGATCTGAAAACAAATCCCTACCTTTCATTAGATCAATATGGTGACACTCGGCTCGTTCATCTATTGTACCACCGTCATGCCACAAGACATTACAACCTTCTTCTGGCTTTTAACTTTTTACTTGCAAAAACAAAATAAAGTTACAATCTCTGAAGCACGGGGAAAAGGACTGTGACATAATCAGCTTAACAAATATGACTGACGTACAGTACCTTACATCCAATCACCGTAATGAATTAGGAGTGTGTCATAACACAGTCGGCAAATATAGAACCTTTTTAAAACGTAAGTACATTCTTAAATTATGCATATTAAAATAATATAAAACACATGAATTATGATAAACTTAAACTTGTTCTGAAAATCTAAATATTTACACAAATATTACTATTATTAAAATAGTATATTTATGGCCCTTAACAGTATTGCTGATTATTATAGGTTTCTTTCTTTATTTTGGATTTTAAGGTTTTTAAGGAATACAGATTTAGATTAAAATATACTGAATGTTTTATTGTTACCTTGGCTAACAGTGGGTCTTTTCTTATTTTATTTTGAAATAAATTGAATGCATTTATTGATAAATTAAGGGAATTATTCAAATCCTTAGATGTGTTCTATGAAAAGATTTTGCCGCTTCAACCTGTGATGATATTAGTTTTACCTATTTAAAGGTGTAGTCGGCAACTTTCAGATCCCTCCCTCCCGGCTGCTCTCTTGCCCTGCCACCAAACTTTCCAAAGTCCTTCCCTCAGAGGAGCTAACAAGCTAACGCTAGCCCAACAGCAACATCACAGTAATATAACATGCTCTGTTAAAAGCATATTACTGCAACGCTTCTCTCTCTCAATGTGCACAAACCTCAGCAGCAGCAACAACACAGTGTCACTTACAGCAGCCCACACAGAGGCTGCTGCACGCACACAACATCACTACAGAGTTCTAGTGTAACAATTACAAATCAAACATAATGTAAATCAAGCAGAAGTAATTACCTTTCAAGCAGAAAAGTCACCAATTACATCTTCTACTCCTCCAGACCATACACTATAATAAAGACAGCGCTCCAGCCCGGGAAAGGGGCAGGGCCTGTGAGCAACAGCTGTCAGACAGTCCATCAAACACAATCCTGGCTCTGATTGGTTCTTTTTGCGCGGTCACGGTGCATTCTGCCAAAAGCTTGCAGGAGCAGCGGGGGGGGGGGGGCTCAATGAGTCTGAGCCACAAACTACTAGTTTGATGTAAAGCGGTTCATTCATCATGACAGTTTTAGCAAATATGGCAAAAAGTCACTTTTATAAGAGTTGCAGACTGCACCTTTAAGGTAGCCTAACTTTTAGTTTCTACTTATCGTCAGAAAAGATTAGACAATAATCTGCTGCATAAAAATTGCAACTGTTTTAATCAAGGATCTTATACTTTTAAAGTGACCTTTAAAAAGGGGGTTTAAATGGGTTTCTGACCCACTTGAAGGTCCCGAAATGTGCGCTGACAACCTCTAAATCTCGTATATCTATAAGTTTTAAAGCACACACTGAGATCTCAGGGTTCTCATCCCTTCCCCCAAACCACAATTCCTCCACTACCACTCGCAAATGTCGTGACGAGTTTTGTCAAATTAAAGTTTAATCAGCTGTTCAACAACGTTGGCGGGCCACATCACACTAAAATAGGTCCCTCACCCAGTCCAACTTTGACATGTTCACGTCTCGGAAATAACAGGTGAAGTGCCCTTCTTCTATGAGCATTTCAGGTGGCTGCACATCACCATTGTGGAGCACTTATCAATGCTGTCGTCTTTTAACTCATTGGCTGCCAGCCATTTTCAGAACAGCTATCCCCCTGACTGCCAGCCATTATAAAGCATTTTGACTCATCTTTGAAGACCCACAGAATATTTTGTACTATGACTATGTCAAATCTGATTCTGAAAGATTAGACTCTCTATTTTCCTCAGAATTTCTTTTTTGTTTTTTTTCCTAGCTTGTTTTGCTCTTCCTTGTAATCAGTAGGGATGTCCCGATACAACTTTTTCACTTCTGATACAATACCAATATTGCAGCCTTCAGTATTGGCCGATACCGATATCGATGTAATACGATATCAGCACGAATCATACATACTTTTTTTACTTATTTTGTAGTGTGGAATGTTAGAAAAGTCTTGATCATGTGATGTTACTCAAACAGAGAACAATAGTCAGAAAAACAGTAAGGATGAGAAAAACTGACCCATTTATTATTAACCAATTGGTTACATACATTTTAACCTTCAACATAATATCTACAATATTCTACATTTGAAAAAATAATTATAAGACCCTGAAGAATAACCTAAATAAATTCAATAAAAACAACTTGTACTTTTAAAGTGCAAACAATTCAAGTTCACTCAGTATATGGTGGAGGGAGGACAAAAACAACAATAACAACAACACATTATTGTCCACTGTCCACTGCTCCAGTTTCACTGACTGTGCCCAAAACAATGTGATAATTGCTCTGTCTTCACTAAAAAAATCGGAGCACTTATATCGGAGATTTTAGATGCAGTCCGATAAAATCCGATATTCGTTTTCTGGCTGGTATCAGACCAAAATCCGATATCAATATCGGATTAGGACACCCCTAGTAATCAGCAGTTGAATATAGGTAAGTTTCACACAAAACGCCAGCTTCTGAGCAAACCTCTGTCCATTGCGGCTAATCTCTCATCCAAAGGTGCACTGCTGCCACCTACATGGCACCAGTTGGGCACTACATCATAATACAAGGCTGATATTCATGGGAGACCTCCGCCATAGTGTCTCCTAGCAACCCCCATTGAAAAACACAATTGACATACATATACGTCAATGGCAGTGAACATTTGTATTTGAAATGGCATGTATGTACGTCAATGGCAGTCAATGAGTTAAAAGTCACTCATCTGGTGAAAGGGGGTGAAGTTTGCTTTTGTAAAGCTTTCTCTCTACAATGCGAGTTTCCCCTTGAATCCTTCAATATGATCACTCATCTGCATGAGACTCTTGTATTCCCCTTCATGCTTGTGTTAAGTTTGTTCAGTTGTTGTTGTTTATTTAAATAAATTACTAGACATTTCAGGTGACCCCATTTGAATTTCAGGTAACCCCATGTGTGGTCATGACCCCAAGGTTATAAACCACTGGCCTAACATCAGAAACCTTGGCTTTAAGCTAGTTGACACCCTGACTTTTGATAGGCAGATCAGAGTTGTTGTCAAATCAAGCTTTTTTCATTTACGGCAATTGGCCAAAAATCAAATCAGTGCTTACTCAGCAACATTTTGAGATGTTCCATCTCTCGTCTCCAGATGGTACAAAATGCTGCTGCTTTTATCTAGCACAAGGAAATGTGCGCACATTTGCCCTGTCCTGAGCACTTTTCACTGGCTCCCAGTTCATTTTAAGATTGTTTTCAAACTCCTTTTATTAGTTTTTAAATCATTGCATGACCTCACACCCAAATACCTGGCAGACCTTTTTCACCCCCACAGGTATGTCCTTGCTTGGGCGCTTAGATCAGCAGACCAACGACGTTTGTCTGTTTGTGTACACGGTAACTTGAAAAGTTAGGAACAGATTTTGATGACATTTTCAGGAAATGTTGATAATGGGTCAAGGAACAGCTGATTAAATTTTGGTGATGTTCTGGCTCCCAAAAGAATATATATACAGTAGATATATATCCCAATCATTTTCCCACCCACACTGTGGAACTCCTGTTAAAACAACCGTTTTTGTTTTTGAAACAGTGTTTCCGTGGAGACGTACGGATCCGGTCGGCCGTTTTCGAAAGTCTGCGCCGAACGAGCATCACTCACCTAACGAACGCAGCTGGGAATTTAAAAACCTGTGCCATGAAACACTGACATTTCTGACTAAGTTGGTGGTAACTCATATTCATAATTGTTTTTTGTATAATTCTAGTTCCCTGAGGTTGTTTCCTTTGTACTTTGTTGGGTTTTGGCTTTGCCAACGTATGGACTTTTCTTGTCATCACTCCACATGCCTCCTCCTTCTTCTACTCTTCCTACTCCCCCTTCTCCCACCCTCCACCAAGGAGGTAATATTTTATATAATATGTTTAGGTTTCATTTATTAACTGCTCCCCAGGAAATCCACTTTGATCTCCTGACATGTTTCGACTGCCCGTCTTTGTCAGAGGCGTCTGCTGATCGATTTGATGTTTCCTTTGAAGTTTACTGAGGAATAGTTGTCTGAATAAATTAAACCTTAATAAATTATTCCAAAATAAGACATAAAGAATGATGCTGGAATCTATCTATCTATCTATCTATCTATCTATCTATCTATCTATCTATCTATCTATCTATCTATCTATCTATCTATCTATCTATCTATCTATCTATCTATCTATCTAATGGTGTGTCTCTTCTCTTCAGGTATGGATCCCAACAGAAGGATTTAAGAACAGCAGGACATCTCTGTGTGACTGACACACACACAGCCACACACAGACACACACAGAGGCAAACATGACGGACAGAATAAACTATAGCACACCCACGGCCAACATGAGGTCCGCGGCCCCGGTGCTGCCGCCCGAGCCCATTGACATCATCCGGATCAAGGCGCGCTCTCGGCGTGTACGCCTGAACGTGGGTGGCCTCACACATGAGGTCCTGTGGAGGACTTTGGACCGGCTACCTCGGACCCGGCTGGGCCGCCTCAGGGACTGCAACACACACGAGTCTCTGCTGGAGATCTGTGACGACTACAGCCTGGCTGAGAACGAGTACTTCTTCGACCGGCATCCAGTGGCCTTCTCCTCCATCCTCAACTTCTACCGAACGGGAAAGCTGCACATGATGGAGGAGATGTGCGCGCTGTCCTTCGGCCAGGAGCTGGACTACTGGGGCATTGACGAGATCTACCTGGAGTCCTGCTGCCAGGCGCGCTACCACCAGAAGAAGGAGCAGATGAACGAGGAGCTGCGGCGGGAGGCCGACACGCTGCGGGAGAAGGAGGGAGAGGAGGAAACCGGCTGCTGCCCTGACCAACGGCAGAAGCTCTGGGACCTGCTCGAGAAACCCAGTTCCTCTGTGGCCGCCAAGGTAACCATCATCATCACTGATACATCCATTCATTCATTCACACAGCTGAGACTGATAGGAAAACATCATTCCATTGCATCCCTCCATTGTTCAATTCATTCATTCATTCATTCATTCATTCATTCATTCATTCATTCATCTGCAGCTGCCAAAGCCACCACTTATAATCTAATTTATCCAACCTTTAGCTGGAAGATTGAACTGAAAATTTTTTTAGTCTTCTTCAGTCATATTCTGGGGGTTTATTTTTTATATTAGGTTTAATGTTGATGTGAAAAAGCATTTTATGATAAAGGGAACCTTATGTCCCTGGAGGATTTCAGAACACCTCAAACTGTGATAAAGTTAATCAGATCGTGCAATGGCCAAGGTTGGGGGTCAATTACATTTTTCAGTTACAATTACATTTTCAATGATCCATGTTCAATTACAATTCAATTGCAGTGACCAGCATTTTTTCCAATTACAATTACATATTACAATTTTTATCCTCTGAACGTCAATTAAAATAAAATTTCAATTATTTTTTATCCTCTGAAAGTTCATTACAATTACGTTCTCAATTACTAAAGTTCTATTACAATTCATCACAATTCTTGAGCCTGAAATAAATAACCTAATAAAAGTGAACCTTCCTTTTGTGTTAGCTTTCTGTTAACGGGTCACAAATCAGCTGTAAAATACACTAAAAACAAATATCTATCATCTGCTTCTCTCGTCTCCTTTTTCGGCATGTCCAAAAAAAAAAAAAAAAAAAAAAAAAAAAGAATAACAAAACTTCTGTGAATCCAACCATGTCGGAAATAAACTGAATAAATAAATAAATAAATTTCTTTCCGGCTTCCTACTCAATGAAAATATAGGTTTTAACATTTCTGGTGTGAGTGTCTGAGCCTTTTTTGTGCCAGTGTATATAGATTTATATATTTTTAACTGGTGAAATCTTGGAAAGCTTAATATGAAACATATTCTAATAATTGTTGACTACATATGTGTAGAAATGTACATAGAACCACCAGTTTTACATTACATTATATTAATAAATTACAAAGTAAATTATCTGAACTCAATTAAAATTTAATTACAATTACGACAGCAACAGATTTTTTTTCAAATACAATAATAATAATAACACTACATAATTTTAATTAACTATCAATTATGCAATTACGATTATAATTGACCCCAACCCTGGCGTTAGCTTAATGCTTTACACATCTGTCGTGTATCGGCCAATAGCAGGCCCTTCTTTGGTCACATGTTCATCTGAGAGAGGTTTTTACGTTGTTTCAGAGCAAATAGGCGACTCAGATTTCAGACTGAGGACAGCTTCATCGAAACGCAACAATGGAGATTAGTTTCATACACTTTGCATAATCTGTGTAATCGCCTTAAATTTGGCTCAGATTATCATTTTTGGACATGATGCTCCTGTGGAGACATTTCTACACTTTTCAAAGAAACGTGAAGTGCAGCCTGAGCTCTGTCGCCTCAGAGTGACACACACACACACGCACACGCACACACACGCACACACACACACACACACACACACACACACACACACACACACACACACACACAATGATTTAAGAGTGAGGCTTAATCTGCTTTGGGGCTTTTGCCAGCCTACTGCAAATAGACGTGCTGTTGGCAGGTTGGACAGTCTTTCCTATCCTTCGTCTGACCAGCAGAGTGGGCGGGGCTTTGATGATTAGTATTTGTCCGGGTTGGCAACCTTCAACCTCCAAGGAGACATTTTAGCACCTCCCACAAAGAGAGAGGAGTATGGCGACGGCATATCAATACCACACACGACAATGCAGCGCTCTATCTACATCAGTATTCATAGAATCAATGTATGTTTAATTATAATATCAACATATAAATAACTGTATTACTGAGCATTGCTGAGTGTTGTTTATCACCCTGTATACTGTATTTACTGAGAAATACCAGTATTAACCAGTACAAAGCAGTGTATTTACTAATGTTAATGTTAGTGTGACACCCCTGGTGTAAGGCCTTGACTAGTGATCATGCTGTCTTGTTATGGCACATTGAGTCTTTTACTGACTTGGATAAACAATAGCTTATATCAATGTTTCCCAACCTTTTCTGTCTCATGTACACCCTCCATACCTCTCGTCAGATTAGGAGAACCCCTTTGTCACTCTAATTTAGTAACATTTCTTGTATTATTTACATGTTGTTAACATGTTGGCCTCTGAAATCTCCTACAGCTTGAAAATGTCAACCTGTACGTTTAACAGACACTAAATATCAAATTTGTGCATTACAATTATTGTAAATCAGAATTTATTGACCTCAATTTTTAGTAATGTGCATAACATGTTGAGTAGGATATTAAGGCCATTAATGCAGTTTATTGTCAACAGTTGGTAAAGATGTTGGATGGGCATGTACAGTGTATCAAATAGGCTTGAAATTGACTCAGCAAGTAGGAAATAGATTCATCAGTGTTTCCAAGTACCCCCATTGTAATGTGTTCAAGTACCCTTAGGGGTACACGTACCCCTGGTTGGGAACCACTGGCTTATATAGCTGCATGCTACTGGTATTGCTAAGAATTAAGCCACAGTTTCCATCAATAATGAAAAAGAATTTTCCCTCTGTTTGGGTCAGTCCTTCTGAAGGTGTCTTCGTGTTAAATGTTCTTTAAAGATCTCAATGTGTTGTGGACGTATTTTTGCTTCTATAAGTATAATAAGTATATCTGCTTTCTATTTAAAGTTAACCTTCATTTGTCCACAGGCCATAACTCATTGTCGAGCTAAATCGACCAATCAGGCTACAGAGAACACACTTCCTGTATTAATTCAATCGCAGTGCCTAATCTTCCTGCTTTGTACACGTTGTTCTTAAAGTAACAGACAGAAGACCAAACCAAAGATCAGAACTGAGCTGCAGGTTATAATGAATGTTCCTAAAGTGCATTCAAAGTTCAATTCATACACTCTACATTTTCTTGCCAATCAACTTTAGTTTAATAAAAGCTGTAAACTGGATTTGGTTCTGGTTTTGGGAAAGTCTGTTTATATTGGTTTGTAGCTTGTTTGGAGCTACTTTTGAATTGGTTTCTAGGGTTTTTAGATCAGTTCAAAAACACTTTTCCTTGGTTTCATGCGAGTTAATTTGGACTAACTTTGGACTGGTTTGGGGTTTGTTGTTGGTCTGTTTTGATTGTAGTTTTTTAGACTCATTTATTGGTAATTCTGTCCTGGTTCTGAGCTGGTTTTGGGTCGATAACTTAACCTTGTTAATGGAACAGCTCCCACTTTAGATTGGACTGGTTTGATGGTGATTTGACAGTGTTGCAAATAGTTTAAGTTCTGGTTTCAGCTTAGTTTGTTTTTATTTGTTTGTAAACTGGTTTTCAATTCAATTCAATTCAACTTTATTTGTATAGCGCAATTTACAACAAAGTCATCTCAATGTGCTTATCAAAATAAAACCCAACAAGATCCACATGAACAAGCATTTAGCGACAGTGGGAAGAAACACCTCTCTTTTAACAGGAAGAAATCTCCAGCAGAACCAGGTTCAGAGGTGGCAGCCATCTGCGTCAACTGGTTGGGGTTAGTGGACAGAAGGACCAACAGAACAGGATAGAGAGATAGAACATCAGAGTGTCCCAGATTGGTTGAGCCGTGAACCACAGATCAGAAGCTGCCATCATCAGCTTCATGACGCTTGAAACAGAGCAGAGAGAGAAGGGACGAGGAGAAGGCACTGACTGCAGAACAACATGATACATTATTATCAAGTCAGCCTGCCTTGGCCTTGGCCCTCACTCCCAGTGGCCTAGTCAATACTTATTATAAAGGTGATGAATCTCTTCCTGTTTATTGGTAAGCTAACAGCGACTCCAAGGTCTGTAAATGCGACCGTTCACAGACGAGCCCATGTCCGCTCTAGCAGTTAGGTAATGTTATGATTCAGTCCTGTTTATGCGGACTGTAAATCATAACCTGCAACATCAGAATTTGACTCTCTTCCCTTTTATTGAACCAGAAAATGCTACCATATACAGACGAGCCCATGTCCACACTCGCAATCAGATTGTGTTATGATTCAGTCCTGTGTTAAGACTGTTTCTATGTTTTTTGGACCAGATTGCTAATACTTTTACTGTACCTAATTTGAAATAACTTTGTTGATTCTGGGCCTGTTTTCACTGTTTTAAACTCATTGGTTAATGATAACTTCATACTGGTTTGAGCTAGTTTGTCACCGTTTTTTAACCTTGTTATTTAACAGCTCATGCTTTAGTTTGTGTGCTATGATGATTCGGTTCAGGATTTCCATACGTGGAAATGTTTGGAAATGTCGAACCAGCTCAAGTTCTTTTAACCCTGAAATACAATCTGTCACTGGTCAGTTACAGATACCTGTAGTTACATGTTTGTGTTCTGGAAGCAGTTTCATGTAGTTTAAATCATGTTTTGCAGAGCTGTAATTAAAGTCTGTAGAAAAAAAAATAATGTTGGTGACATACAGAGAACCAGCAACTCACTGTAATTTCCCAGCATGCAGCAATGATTTTGTTAATCCAAGGTGAGGCAGCCAGCTCACCTCACTTTGAGTCTCATCTCTGTATTCACACAGGAAATGCAAAAATTATGCAATTTTTTTAATGAAAGTGAAAGTCAGAAATGGACAAATTGTGACCCCCAAACAAATACACATAATGACCCACATAATAAACAAAATGACAAAATAAGTATTAATTATCAGATGGGTCATTATTCTAAATGCTGACATGAATGTTGATCATGTGACCCTCGAATATGACAATCACGTTTCCTTGGCCCCTGCTGTGTTAAAAGTTTTCTATCTCTGTTGTAAATAGTTGCGTTTATGGGGAAAATAAACAAATATCAGGACAAATGTCAATATTTATTGCTCGTTCATGAGGCGACAGAGTTCTGTAGGTTTCCAAGGACACACAAATGTAAAGTCTTTAAATGATCGTCTGTATCAATGCAAACAAAATAATATAAATTCAACTCTCTACATTTAATCCAGCTCAGCAGTTTGATGTGTTGGAAGACGTTTATCGTCATTACAATATGGCATATACAGGCACATCCACATCACTGTTGTAAAAGTGTAAAATAATGATGATAATAATAATAATGATAATGACTGAAACCAGATAGAGTCAAAGCTTGCATGCGAAATAAACCTTGAGAAAATATGAATGTGAAGAACAGTCAGGAGCTTGTGTTTTATTTTGAAGGAGATGTTTTTCCTCATTCGAGTGCAATCCACTCACACATGAAACAACTTGGCAAGAATTGAATTACTACTGTTTTCAAATCACATTTATTTCAACTGTTTATTTGTTAAGTTTTAAATGAAGAAAAAAAACCTTGTCTTTGTGCAGCCTCATCAAACACTTTCCTTCCACGTGTTTTACCATCACAGTGAACATATTGTTAATGCTGCCCTTTTGTGAATGCTAATGCTCACCACTGAAATTACGGAAATCTCATTTGGCTTTCTTTGTCAAAAGTATTGGTAGCCAGTGAAGAATTGACTGCAATTTTTTTTCCCCCTTGGGGATTAATAAAGTATAATGGATTTGATCGAAATACATGCATAAGTTCTTGAGTTGAGTTTCTAACCCAGGTTTTTGCTTTTTTTTGCCACTTTTCTTTGTTAAAAGTGATGGAAATTGTTCAAAAACCAGAAGTATGAGTAAAGCTGTGTAGTAAATGAATTATACAGAAAGCAAACCTGAAATCATTTTTGTTTTTAATGTTTCAGATTTCTTATTTCATATTATTTATTCAAATAAAAAATAAAAATTACATCCAGATTAAAAATAAATTAACAACATTATCCAGTGGCAAAATTGAACAATGTTTTCAAACCTAAATGAAAATATTTCAAAGGTTAAACCTATTTTCACTGCTTTTCGTGGTTACTTCTTTTAGTACAACAATGCCCATAAAGTTATAACAAGCAATAACACAAATAAGTTATTGGAAATCACTCTTCTATGCTATATCTATATCTGATATTCTCAATAATTGATAGATGCTCAGACTGTCAGAAAAAGCCGTGAAAGATATGGTAGAGATATCTTTCATCATTTACAGTTAAGAAGCTGCGTGTTACTGTGCCTTTATTTTTAATTTATCCTAATTTTAATTTTAATCTATCCTTTAGACATCTGTGTCAAAAGGCATGAACAGATCTATCCTTTATATGTCTGCACATTTACACCTCACAGCAGAGGAATGTGTGGCTTGATTCACTTTAGGATCTGCAGCTTGGTCGCAGCTCACTGAGCTGCTGAAGTGTTGCATTCAGGGTCTGCTGGAAATTCTCTTGACAGTCATTCTAGGTGTTTTTTTTATTTCATGGACCCTGAGTCAGGCTAGTCGCGTTACTGAGTGTTCATTTGACCGTAGCCTGAGGTGTGTCCCTCCACTGAGTCCGTAGTGCTGCTGAGGTTTAATTCTGCAGCCTGTAAAGCAGCTTGTGTGTTCCTAGTACAGATTGAAACCTGCCGTCGGTGCCAAGGTCACAGCATTTGCTCGTCATTAAGCCATTAAGACGCTGCAGGGACGAACACACCGTCATCCTGCTCCCTTCCTTTGACTTTCAGTGCTAACCTTTTCCTCACAAAGTACTCATTCTCTATTACAGCTGTCCGAGAAGGTAGGTGTGTTAAAAGGACAGACTCTCCTCGACTTAAAGCTGATATTCGGAGGATGAATAGAAAGAGATAAAATTCAAAACCTTACATCTCGACGTCCCTCCCTAAACAGCTCCATTTCCTCCCCCAATCCACCAGAAGCCACGCCTCTACTAACACACGTGGAGTATTGTTTTTCACTAAAACAACACTCATGGTAGTTTGATTAAAACATGTTTATTACCTGTCCATGAGAAATATCACCAAGTCATGGTCCGTTTAGAATCCTTTTAAAAGCTGCAAGTCCGTCCACCTTTGAAAAGCAGCTCCGAGATAAATTCTGTTGCGGTCACGAAGACGTTTATCTGCAAGCTTTGTACACGGACTTTTCTTTAGTTTTTTAGTAGAAGCTTCGGAGTTTCAAAGCGCTCCTCCATGATGCTACGCTGCTCAGAGTGATACCTGTTTGCTGTTGTGACACGCGGCCTTGTTTCCATGCACAGTTTACGCACGCGCATGCACTACAGGAAGTCGAAGCCTATTGGCTAGGCCATTTGCAATTTGTTTAGGGGTCTATAGGATGAAGGCAGGACTTTTATATATTGACGTATATGAATGACCACAGACAGTAGACCATAGTAAAAAACTAGTTAGGTATTTTTTCGCATTTCAAATGAATGATATAACCATAGATTTCTCAGAAACTCTGAATATGAGCTTTAAGTAGAAAGCTAAACTTACTTAGCTTCCTGCCTTTTGTTGTGTTGCCAGATATTGCTGATAATTTAGCATATCAACTATTTTATTGACACAATAAACCAGACATGGCAACCCAGCTTCTAAAGCCTCTTATAATATAATAATTGTAATTAGAAAAAAGAAGTAATCTGTAAATCTGAAAAACCTCTTTAAGCAACATCTGTTTTATCATCTGTTTCTTGCTTATTTACTTCTTCCATGCACCAAAGTTTTGGTGTTTCTCTAGTAGCACACACACACAATGCTATATTTTCTGCATTGCCAGATACAGTTGATGGTCCCACACAGAATAGAAACAGTCAAAAACCCTGAAAAAAGTCATCTAAAAGCCCTTCTTATGACGAAATACATCCAACATGGCAACCCAGCTTTTACAAGTTCTCAGAAATTTGATGGATGAATATCCTGGATTTCTGCAAAATATGATCATAAAATGTGTTTTGGTATTCATTTAAGTCACAACAATATACAAACATAAACAATGTATTATATCTATGCATTATGTTATATAAGTAAAATGATGTGAATATGATTTACATTTATTTATTATTAATAATTTTTTACCAAAACCTGGTCTTCCGGGGTACAGTGAAACAGTGAAATCATTTCCAAGGCACAGTCGGTGTAGAACATATCCATACAGATGTAGTGTAGATGTATTACAGCCTAATGTGTTCTATGTCTGACATGTAGTGTCCTTTTGTTTATGGCCATTGATGTTAAACGTGACTGTAGCTAACAGCTACTCTTTCACATAGAACTTGTTTTTGATATTATATTCTTACGTCCTTTAAACTTGGGTTTTTGGAGATTTTCTGTTTGTTTGACACACTCACAGATCTGTTGCGTGTTGATGCACCAAAGGATTGTGATCAGGATGCGGTCCACACCATGAGTGTGTCTTTTTTCTACCTACAGTGACAGAGATATTCTCTGTAGCTTGAGATGCTGCATTGTCATGCATGAAGATGATTTAGCAGAAACCAGGGTTCTTCTTTAACCCTTTGTGGAACCCTTAGGGACCCCTAACCTCTCCCAATGATTCATGACTCCGCCCCCTCCTTGCTGACTTTGGACCGCTGTTGGAAAATGACAGCCATCCACCAACCACACTTCGGCACTATCGAGTAATGTAATGTAATGTTTATTTCTATAGCACCTTTCACAGACAGAGGTCACAAAGTGCTTTACATATATGCTCATTCACACTCACATTAACACACCAATGGGGCAGAGCTGCCATGCAAAGCGCTGGTCAACCACTGGGAGCAACTTAGGGTTCAGTGTCTTGCCCAAAGACACTTCGACACTTAGGCCACTGCAGACCGGGATTGAACCCCAAGCCTATTGATCAGAGGACAACCCCTCTACCACCTAGCTGCGGAGTTTTTCAGTATTTAAGTAGAGATGCACCAAAATTAAAATTCTTGGCCGAAATCAAAACTGAATAGTCCAAAAACTGAAACACCAAAATAAATTATTATGCTAATTAGTAGTACCATTGCAGTTATGGCTACAAATGTGTACTAACCTAAATAGTACTAAAATTAAAGCATCACAATCCTGCTGACAGACTCTAAAGCCAAATTTATGCTTCTGATGCCTGGTTAGGATCATTTAGCAGATGCGCATCAAGCTTCAACGTGATATAGAAACGTAAATAACACTTGGTAGTGAACTTTTCATTGTTTTCACCACATGCTATGTCTCAAACTCTGCTTAGAAGAGGCTTTAGTGCTCAGATATACTGAAATACTGCCGATCCGTAGAAACGTTGGTCCATCTCCAGACAAGCAAATGCTGACAAATCCTGTTTCAGCCAGGTCGTTTCATTGAAAAAAAGTGTTTTCACTTTATTCAAGTATTTGAGTATTCAATGTTTGAGTATTCAATTATTCTAATATTCTAATATTGTAGTATTCGAGTATTCAATGTTTGAGTATTCAAATTTTTGGGTATTCTCAGTTATTATATAGTTGAGTATTCTTGTATACATGTACTTTGTATTCAAATATGAGAGTACTTAGTACTAAGTTTTTGAGTAAAGTATTTCAGAATTTGATTCTTTAATGTTCAAGTCTTCCAGTATTTGAGAATTCAATGTTTTAGTTTTCAAATATTCTAGTATTCGAGCATTTCAGTACTCAGGTTTTCACATAGTACTCTTTAATGTTACTTTCTATTTTTGAAACCAGTACAGACAATCCTTGGAGAGATATTACAGGTTCTCATTGCAGAATCAGTGGCTGCTGCCACACAGAGATTAATGAGACTCATAAAGGCTTTCCTTTTTTAACATGTCCTGCTCATCAGTCTCACACACACTGTTAGCTGTCAGCGCTAACAGTAGCCATCCATCTCCACTGCTTTTAGAAAGGAGAGGCCCTACAGCTGTGTGTGAGCTCTGCAAACAGCTTAAAACAAGTATTAGTATGAAAGTGACTGCATTTATCTGTTTCTAAAGAGAATAAACCATCAAACACTTCACAAGGTCTTTAAAGCTGTCAAATCTGAAGAAAACAAGATATTTTTCTTATTAAAAAAGTACATTTTCAAGGCAGTAAAATAGAATAGTAGATTGTGTTGAAGTAAAATTTAACAAATTGAATGAGTGGAATTAAATGATGAATGTAAAAACAATCCTAAAAGTCCAAACATCAAATATTTGTATAGTTTTTTTTTTGAATGATTTTCCTATTTTATGCATTAAATCCCCACTCCAAAAATATATTTTTTTAAATGTATCCTGTAATGGACCAGGGTATACCACCACTCCAACACCCTTTGAGTGCTGGAAATAGGCACCAGCAGATCCCTGGAAAGGAACAAACTGGTCAGACTGAATTAATCAATTAATTCTTATTTCATTAACGTACCAAAAACAGTGTGTATTAAATAATCTTTTGACGTGAATAATAAATACTGGAACACATTTTTTTAACCGCTCATAATATTTTCTAATGTTTACATGCTCTTTTTGTCCTTTAACACAGTATTAGGCCAGTAAAATATATTAAAAAAAATCTAACCCAAAAAGTTAAATAAATAAGAAAAAGTATCTCATCTAGTAATATACGAGATAATAATAGAGTTTTCCTTTCATAGGTTTGACCCTTCGGGGTTGAAAGAAACCGGTGCCTGTTTCTAACCTGGCTCTATCCTTTCTATAGATAGACACACAATCCTATTAGAATTATCTTAAAATGTCCTCACAAGGAAACTCTGACCATACTCTTAACACCCTTTAAAGCTCCAGGGTTCCCTCTTAGTTTGTTTAAACATTACACTCTTGAGTAATAACAATAACTTTAGAAATAAATTACAAAATAATAATATAAATATGATATACTAATATTATATGTATCATTTATATTTTTATTAATATATGATCATATAATATATTTATATACACATAGAACACCACAATTTTTCCAGTTTTTTGACTGAAAATTATTCTGTTTAGTTTATTGTGTTATTGCACACTGAAATGAAAGCATACAACAAATAAGCAATTTGAATTGAAAAAGAAATGATGGAATCCATGAACAATACTGTTCACCTGATGCTCACGAGGGTCTGGTACCACAGTGTGTTCCAACACTGCTTTTATGCAGACAGATGGGGTTGGAAGTAACCAAGAAAAGTTGGAACACCTGTAGGAATGAGTAGCACCAGCTTTCAAGGCTGATTCAACCTTCATTGTTGCAGAACAGCTTTAAATTGTTGACACACTTTGTGTTCCCTGAAAAAAGCCTATTTGTATAATTCTGAAATGTACATTATTTGTCAGTTTTGGGTAACCAAACCTTATACCTTACCTATATATATATATATATATATATATATAATAATACTCTTAAACTTCAAAATGGTTTTCTTTTTTAACCTCTTTATAGAAGGCGTGTGTTGTGATGGTTGAGCATGTAGCAGTAGCTTTTCTTGAATTCCCTCTCAGAACAAAGTTACGTCATCCTTATCTCTCTAAGTTGTGTTGTGTTGTCAAAAACTCGATTTACGTGTGTTTTGTGTTATTATAGTCCCACCTGTGGGTCATTCAGCATTCTGTGTGTGCATGCTGAATGAACAGCATGATCTGATGCACACGGTCACCAGAACCACTGAGACGTATTAAAGCAGTTAAAATACGTCCCCTTGTCTTTCTCCTGTATCTTTAGGAGGAAGATGCTGAACTTTGATTACACTTAGTAATCAGACCAGCTGTTGCTATAGTTGAACTACTGATATGTAACATAAGATGTTATCTTGTGACTGTTTCTAAGGACAGATGTAAAAACTGTAATTGAAAGCATAAGACGTCATCTGAAGTGTGGTTTTATTGTATTTTGATGAACAAGTGTTTCAAATGCTAAGTGACAGCATTAATGCCTCATGATGCTGCACTTGTTGTCACTGATACACCCTGCATGTAAAAAGCATGATTACACAGTTTGTCATCATTCAATTTTTTCAGATATCAAGATTTAGCAAAATTCTGGGCCAATCAGCGTATTGCGTTTGTGTGTGCAGATTAAGTGGTGTAATCGAACGCACACACTCACAAGAACCACTGAAAGATCCTGAAACACTTCAAACGTGTCCCCCCTTATCCTCCTGATTTACTGTTGTGGTTGTACTAGTGGTCATGTTATCTTATGACTGATTAAAGGACAGCTGTTGTAAAAACTGAAAATGCATGACATCATATATAGTATGTTTCTATTGGACAATACAAACATACTGTGAATGAAAACATCAGTTATAACACCAGTTTAATTAGTACAACTTTTACTTTCTCCAACAAATCTCCCCCCTCAGAACTTGTTGTTTTCCTCCATTATTTCAAAATCTGCCTCTTGTTCTTGACTTATCTAAATAAACAACTCATTTTGTGTTTTTGTGCCTCGAGAAAAAGACACATTTCTGTGTGTGGAAAGTTTGTGGAAAGCTCTACTGTTTGTCTTGTTTGACTTTGTGACACTGATTGTTGTATTGATACCAGGTTGTGTTGTCTTTGCTGGGTGTGATTTGTGGTGTGACTTTTCATAGAAATGACACTAACAAGCCATCTTTTCTTTGTGTTACAGATCCTGGCCATGATCTCCATCCTGTTTATTGTCATTTCCACCATCTCACTCTCCCTCAACACCCTGCCCGAGTTGCAGGTGGTGGATGAGTTCGGCCAGTTCAACGACAACCCCAGCCTGGCCCATGTGGAGGCGGTGTGCATCGCCTGGTTCACCATGGAGTACATGCTACGCCTACTTTCGGCGCCCGACAAGTGGGATTTCATCAAAGCTCCTCTAAACATCATCGATCTGCTGGCTATTCTGCCTTACTACGTCACCCTCTGTCTCACAGAGTCCAATAAAAATGTCATGCAGTTCCAGAACGTGCGCCGTGTGGTGCAAATATTCAGGATTATGAGGATTCTGAGGATTCTTAAACTGGCGAGGCATTCGACAGGACTCCAGTCTTTGGGTTTTACTTTGAGAAGGAGCTACAACGAGTTGGGCCTCCTGATACTTTTCCTTGCCATGGGCATCATGATTTTCTCCAGCTTGGTGTTCTTTGCTGAAAAGGACGAAGACGCCACTAAGTTCACCAGTATTCCTGCTTCCTTCTGGTGGGCCACAATTACGATGACCACTGTGGGTTATGGAGACATTTACCCACAAACCTTGTTAGGAAAGATTGTAGGAGGACTCTGCTGTATTGCGGGTGTCCTTGTTATTGCCCTGCCTATTCCTATTATTGTCAACAACTTCTCTGAATTCTACCGCGAACAGAAGAGACAAGAAAAGGCCATCAAGAGGAGAGAAGCTCTGGAAAGAGCCAAAAGAAGTGGCAGCATTATTTCCATCAACCTGAAAGATGCTTTTGCACGCAGTATGGAACTGACAGATGTGCTGGTTGAGAAGAAAGAGGACAGTAAATGTCCCGTGGACAATCATCTGTCCCCGAGTCGATGGTCTTACCACAAACATTACACCAACGTAGAGGGGGGAAGCCCCAGCAAGACACAACATTACCGGGAAGTGGCTCAACAGGGCTCGCCAGAAAGACTTCGGGGCTCATCAAGTGCAAAGCGGGTCGATGAAGCTAGCAAGACAGAGGATGAAAACAAACAAGAGGAGGCCGACACCGACATCAGTGATATCGGCACTGAAAGGAGATTGTCCACTGTGGCAGATGAGATCTCAGTGGAGGAAGGCGAAAGAAGCTGTCTCCTGCCAAAAGCTGAGGACTGGTCGACTGCTTCTAGACAGCATCGAATCCCCCCACCTCTGGATCTAACTCAGATTAGCAGTTTAGAGGTCAATCCCAAACCCGAAAATGTCCAACCAATGACAATCCTTAAAGAGGGGTTGTATGAGTTTGTGTCAAGCCCTGGGGAATGTGTCTCTGAGGACACTTCCAAGACAGCGGTTAAGGTTTGTGACAGCAGCTCTCTGAAAGTTGATTTCATCAGATCCCAGGATGACGTCCTAATGGCAGTGATGACACCTGCCACCACCCCTGGCTCTGCCACCCCAGGCTCCGCCAAGCTAGCTCAGCTGCTTTGTGATAATGTGGTTTCTAGGTACTCTGTGTCTCCCGGCTCCACTGCAGAGGACTTTAAGTCCTCGCTGGTGTCCCTGAAGTCTCCGTCCTTGGTACAGCGATCCGTCAATTCCCCGGGAGGAGGCGAGGGCATGACAGCTCGGAGCTTAGAGGGTGAAGGGCAGCTCATAGGCTTAAGCCACCAGGGAAGGAATCACATGGAGAAGTCTGCTTTCGGCTCAGGATGTGTGAGTCCACTGTCAGCTAAAGCCAGCCCTCTTAACTGCACTCAGGAGCTGGTGACGCTGGATGTGTTGGATATGGGACAGAGGCAAGGAGAAGGTGCAGAACAGAGCGAGGAAACTCGTGAAAACCACATTGTTGTGGATGGAAGTGTGAGTCCGCCCTGTGAAACCAGTATGTGAGCAATCAGAGAGGAACTGAAACAAAGGGGATGAACTGGGAGCTAAACTATTTCCTCCTGCCAATGAAGCTCACTGTGTTTTGGCCCATTGTGGTCTTTCTCTGTTGAGTGGAATCGGCGCCAGCTCAAGTCAGCGCTGCTGCCCTCACATGGTGAAGATGGTATTCACATGTTGGCCAACGTCTATCGCTCCTAATGAGCAGAATAAAGCCTTTGTGAGAGTGACGATTAGGAGCAGACACTGCTTTTATGTCACTGTTGCCTGAACTAAATGCACTAAGAAGAGACAAAGGGGTAAAAATAAGTCTCTTTTTATATATGTATATATTATATACTGGTCCCAGAAGCATTTTTGGGGACTTGCAGGCCTGGAATCCATAATGAAATGCTTCAACCCCTACTTAATATTTTAGTATTAGGACATGAAACAGAGCCTAATTTGAACAGAAGTTGGCTCTCGGCTTAGAAAGGTGAAACTGTGCACTCGCGATTGTGATGCTGGAAGCTGTGGATTATGGATAGAGGAGAGGGGAACGTGTGGACAGAGCGACAAATCGTGAAACCACACAATTGTGAATGAATGTGTGAATCGGTTCTGTGAAACCAGTATGTGAGCAAATAAAGGGGAACAGAAACTAGGACCATACATTTTTCCTGCTCTTCGTAATGCTTTCACGTCACTGTTGCCTGAACTATGAACTATACGCACCAAGGACGGACAAAGAGGTTAAAAGATGTTCTTTTTCATATATGTATATATCATATATACTTGTTTCAGAACCCATTTGAGAACTTGCAGGACTGGAAACAATCAAACACGGATTAGCTTTGATCCCTGGGTACTTAATCCTTTAGTATTAGGAGGTGAAACGAATCCCATTTATCTAATTTAACACACGGACACACGTCATTAAAAAAGGAAATGATCGTATCCCAATTACCACTGGATGACTATTCTTGGACTTATGTTTAGTGTCTCATTGTTTCTTTGTTATTTTTGTGTCTCTACAGTCAGACAGGGAACCAGTGTCTGTAACAAGAGTGAGAGGCTTCTGGATTTACATTTGTATTTGCAGACTTGAGTTAAAAGCAAAGATCCCTAAACAAAAAATTATATTTTACCCTAAGGAAGGCCAGGAGAAGCTGATGTCCGTTGAAGATTGAAGGAGCCTATAGACGGGAAGGAATACGCACAAATACTGTGGATCCCTCGTGTTTTCTACACGATTGGAGACCCAGTTGAGGGTCTTGACTGTGTGTGTTCAGAAGTCCTAGTGTTAGACTGAATGAAGAGCACACCATCTCTTTTGGTCTCCATGAGACTGGTATTGTACTAAGTGATTGTTCCAGTTTGTTGTTTTTGTGAAGCGAAGTAGATCTGTTCGATTCTTCCTTTGCTTTCTGTTGATGACAGCACTGTGATGGACAGGTTGGTACTTGAGGAATATGGCGACACATTTCAAACACTGGCTTTTTTGCCAAAGCTGTACAACACTTAATTTTACCCTTCAGTTATTGGCCAACATTATCAGGCATCCCTACAATATACAGTAAATATAATACTTAAGGTCTAACAGACCTGGTTTAAATACTGTTTAGCTGCCATCTGCTAGTCAGTCCTGGCTTTGGGTTTGTGTTTTGCCTGTTAATCCTACTAAACAGTGCCCCCTGTGGACACATTAGGAATAGCCATTACTGAATTATCACATATAATGTGTTCTGTCATTCTTATAGTGACCTGTGGGCCGCTTGTTTGACACCTTTAGGATAAAAGTTTTAGTTTCTACCATATTTGAAATAAAGGTCAACTCAAACTTGCATTTGTATTTGAAATAACTCAGAACACTGCCGCATACCGGTATCACGGTCTGGCTTTGGCCCTTGGGGGGGGGGGGGGTCCTGACTTTAACAATAACTAAGTCTCATTGTGCTGGCGGCATCAGTAAAGGGTAATCTGGGGCACTCTGGGGGGCTCGGCCGTTGCGCTTGGGGGCCGGTGGGGCGACTTGCAGCATCCCCTTGGTGCCCCTGGTGGCTGGGGATCCGGCTGTCATCCTTGGGCGGGCAGCTGCCGGTGCTGCTTCTGTTCCAGTTCTGGCCTAGGGGCCGGTCTCTACAGCCTCTGGGCACCCGCTGGCTGCCTGGTCAGCTTGGCCCTGGCCGTCTACTAGGTGTGGGACTTTGCTCCTCTGCTAGGGTCTCGAGCAGGTGGCTCTCTGGGCCCTCCCCTTTGGGGGTTTGGTGCTGGTGTGTGGGTGGGGGTGGGTTGGGGTGGGTGTTGGCGGGGGGCCTTGGGGTCGGGGTAGGTGGCGGGATGCGCTGGGTCCTTAGCTCCTTTGGGATTTCTCAGGTGTGTATGTGGGGGGGCGGTGGCTGCCTATCGGCTTGGGATCTCGGGGGCATTTGGGGGGCTGCTCGGTTGTGGGGGGTTTGGTCTGGGACTCTTTGGCTCCCGCTCTTTCTGCTGGCCTGGCTGCATCTTCGGGCCTGGGGCAGCGCTTGGGTTCGCAAAAGCGGTTCTTGCACAAACATTGGTCATGGAAGCACTGGCATGCCTTGGGCTGTGGGATAAACTCGAACTGGGCTTAACCTTAGATACGTAGATTCCAAATACCAGTTTTAGGTATCACCACACACTCCTTCCCTCTGTTCACGGCCACCACTATTATACCTAAGCTTCGCACTTGCCACCAGACTGGCTGAATGGATTTCACGACACAATAAGCACAATATATACTATAACATCACATCTTTCTCTCACTTTAAAGCAGTCAGCCCTTTCCATTTCCTACCCTGACTCCCTCTACATCTCTAAATTCATTTATTTAATTGCAATAACAAAACACGCATTGCTGTCTTTAAAAGATTGCACTTCTTGTAGTGATGACCTTCGACAGCGTGTGCAGACAGAAAAAAAAAAGGTATAACTGGGCTTATAATACAGCATCGTCACCAACTGACTGCACGTTTACATAAATCTAGCAGTGATTTTCTGACTTTGATGCTCCTGTAGGACTTGTCTGAGTATTTAGAATCACCGTGTTTCATTTCTCAGGCACTGATTTTGTTGGAATAACCATAAAGATAGAAACGGTCCTCCTGAGAACCAACCTGTTCATCTCCGTCCTCTGCAGTGGACGTGAACTCTTGGTCCTTTATCTCCTTTTCAACTGCTCTACTCCTTCCTAGTGGGCTTTGTAGGAAATATCCTGGCCTTTTATGTGCTGTAATAAACACTTTTAATGTACTTTCTATTAGTCCATTTAATAAATATATACTTGTTTATATGCATGTTTGATTTTTTTCTTCGTATCACAGAGGCAGAGCTGAAGAGACATCAAATGTTTAAATGAGGTACACAAGGTAATAAAGGTAATCCACACAGATGTTTTGAATTTGTCAAAAATTGAGCTTCCAGTACATTAAATGATTGAACTCTCAACGGTGAAGTAAACATATACTTGCAAATTCTTGCTAAATATATTAATTGCAGATGATGTTTGGAAAATATCCGAATTTTAACTTTAAAAACTGAGGTTTTTTTTTTTGTTTTTTTTCAATGCATACATTGCATTTTTAAACATCAGTGTTTTTAACTTATGGAGCCAGTAAATTATTGTTTAAAACAAATGACCCACATCTCCATGTTGTCGAGGTACAATTTGTGTATTTTCAGACAATTGTCTTAATAACTGAACTTTTGAAAGCTATTTGAAATCTGCCTTATCTTCTTTTGCCTAAAATTGCCTTCCACCGCTCCAACCAGCAGCCACAGTATAAAACAATCTTTAAAATTTGAAAATTAACTTTGATTTTAAAACAGTCGATCCATCCATCCCTTATAGTTTTAAACTCATTTTTGGAAAGAAAAAAAAAGAAGATATTCTGACCTTATTGATACTTAGGTGATTCTCACATAAAAACATTACAATGTCAAACACCATTGGAATGTATTATTATTCATTCATATATTACACAATCCTAGTTATTATTGATTTCAAAATAAGAATGTTGTGTTTATTGATTAAAACGAGAATGTCCACCTTTGCCTTTGATATATTTATTTGTTTATTCCATTAATAATTGAAGCTTTTCCAATATATTCAGAAGATTTCAGCCAAAAAATTTAAACACAGGCAACCCAACCAAAACACAATCAAAAACTGTTTGCTTCTTACCCAAATAACCAAACCCTGTGCCATCACTATGGCAACCAAAATCAGTATCTTGCCCTGCCCCCATCAGGCTCAGGTAAACAAGTAAAATAAAATACAAAAAGGTATAAATAGTGTTAGGAATTATTTCTGGCTCCTACATGGTATAGAGATTGTCATATATTGGTTATATGAAGTATGGCTGCCTCACAGCAACAAGGTCCTTAGTTCAATTCCTTCTTTGGACTTGGGTCCTCTGTGCTGAGTTTGCATGTTCTCTCTGTGCAATGTGAGTGTGAGTGGTTGTTTGTTCATGTTTACCCTGTGATGGACTGACTGACACCATTCGGATGTACAACCGCCTACTGCCCGATAAGAGTTGGATGTCGACACCGGAATAAGAGGGTCAGAAGATGAATGAAGGAATGAAAACAAAATAAAATAAAATAAAAATATTGCATTTTTTAGTGTATGTATAATCTGGAACATTTTTATACCTGTATTTATGTTTAAGACTATTGGCGCCAATTGTAAAGTTGCGCCTGCTGAAATATACAACAAACCACATTTAAAAAACGTAGGTGAATTTTTTTTTATGTTACATTTGACCAGATCTAAGCAATATTAGTGAAATATTTAATATTTTTTCTCGTAAAAATGAAATGTAAATGGTTCAATCTAAATGTAAAATCTAAATCTCAATGTTACATTTAAATATAAATTCAATTCAATTGAACTTTATATAGCGCAAATTACAACAAAGTCATCTCAATTCGCTTATCAAAAACATAAAATTCATAATAAGAAAGAAAAAGCCCAACAAGATCCACATGATAAATGATAAATCTAAATGCTAAATGTTGAGTATAAATGCTAAATATAAATGTTGAATATTAAATCTAAATGGTAAATCTAAATCTAAATGGTAAATCTAAATCTAAATGGTAAATCTAAATCTAAATGGTAAATCTAAATGTCACGGGTGACAATTATTTTGCTAATTCCGGTGAATTTGCAAATTAGCTAAATATTTAGTTTCACCAATGGCATTTAGATTTAACATTTAGATTTAGATTTAACATTTAAATTTACATTTAACATGTATATTTAAATTTGATATTTAACATTTACATTTAGATTTAACGTTTAAATTTAACATGTATATTTAGATTTAATATTTAACATTTAGATTTAGATTTAATATTTAATATTTAAATTCAACATGTATATTTAGATACTTAACATTTAGATTTAACATTTAACAATTAAATTTTAGATTTAGATTTAAATTGAATATTTAACATTTAGATTTAGATTTAGAATTAACATTTAGATCCAACATTGATTGACATTATATTTGTACGAGAGAAAAAACTATCACAAATGTAATAAATATTACGGTAAATCTGGTCATTAAAAAAATCACATACGTTGTTTAAACGTGATTTGTTGCTAAATGTTGAAAAAGTCTATTTTTGCATGCGCAACTTTCCAACCAACGCCCCATCAGAGAAAAGCTGTTCAAATCAAGAAACTGAATTAATATTATATTTAAAATACAAGAACATTTTCCTCATCTTGACTGTGGTAAGAGATTATAAAAATAGTTTTGTTTCGTCGTCTTTTTTTCATTTATCGTTATTTGCTTATAAAAACTAAAATTAAAATAGGATTAAATTAAATGAACCGATGACATACAGCGGACAATAATCCTCCTCTCCAGCAGAGGGCGCTGCAGTTTTTAACGCTGAATTCTATCAGAGAAAAAGGATTATCGGTGTGTTTTGCTTTCACTGAAACCAATATTTCCTCTCATAATCTATCATATTTCATTGGTTTTTGGAGAAACGGACGTGTTTTTGACTGATTCGGCCTTTAAATCGTCAGCTCTGAGGACAAACTTCGTGGTGAGCCGCCGTCTGTTACACATAGACTACAGACAGATGAATATTACTGCCACACCTACAGCATTAGACATAATATTAACCATTGCATTTTCAGCTCCTGAATGTCTCTGTAGGGTTTTTTATTATTATGAAGATGTGCTGCGGTATCTGCTGGAAGAAAAAAAAAAATGCCTTTTTCGCTTTATTTTTAAAATCAAAGGAGACATTACTGTTTCTCATATTTATAAAATTTAACAGAAGAGTATTTTAAACTTATTATTTAATTACAATTGAATATTATATTTAATAAACTAAGTGCATTTTAGAGCTTAGATTAAAAAAAGAGTTTATGGTGCTTTTTTAAAATAAAAAAATCATGTTACAGTGCATCTCAGAAAACAATTTAGGCAGCAATGCAAATTCACATATTTGAAACATAAAACATGAATAAAGATGATATTCATACTTTATCTAATATGTTATAGCTATTAATTATTAATGTATAAATAAGGTGTATAGCAATAATATTTTGTCATCAAGGACATTTTTGCAATCCTGTGCTTTCTCCCAAATTTATATGCCACATATTATTAGAAGTGTGAAAAGTTGGCACATGATAAAGTTATCTTTAACATAGAAATATAAGTTTTTCATTTAATTGTTGTTGCTTATGACCCACGTTTTCATGACAAAATGAATATCTTTATTTTGTTATCTTTATAAGTTCACGTAAAACAACACAAACAAATTGACTGTCTGCTGAGGTAATATCTAGAACTATATTTCGAACACGATAACAGAACAATAGTTTCAAAAATGAATAATTACCAGCAGTAATAGACCATTGATTGAAATGTCTCAATTCCATGTGTGAAAAAGAGTAGCAAGAAGTGTAAACTTATTTATTCCTGCCCCTTTACCTATTACACATTTAGTTTTTTAAAGTACAATTAATAATACAATTACCAATATATCATTATACAAACAATCTACTGGTATATATTGATAAATAGTCTCTAGCTAATCAGTATTACTCAAAACTGAAAACAAACACAAAAACAACTGGTGATTATTAAAGCCCTTATTCATTCCTGCACTATAAATAATTCCTTTATGCCTGTTTTAAAACTGAATTATGTTTGACTTTACTCCTGAAGTTGTTCTTCAACATTAACCTTATATATAACTTACATTTATGCTTAATTTGATCTGTGTTACCTTACCTTATCTATCCTAAATGGTCATTGTTTGGTAAACCTCCTGTGGTTCAGGATGCTGTCGCTGTCTGAGCAGCTGCAGGATGTGCGCGGTCGAGCCGAGGTGTGTCTGTACTCTGGAGGCCGAGTGTCGGAGGTGCGAGCCGGGGTGACGGCCATGGCCAACCTTCCTCTGCCACCGTGCTCCAAATATTGCCACGTCGCTGCCGAGACCATGGTGAAGGAAAACAGCTTTGGAAACAACCGAAAGGAGGTGACAGTCCTGTGTGTGTGTGTGTGTGCGTGTGCGTGCGTGCGTGCTTGGGTGTGTGCATTCTTCACTTTAGGAACTGCATCACCTCCATCCAAAATGTGTTAACCTGCTGGAACCTGAGGATGAGTGCCTTAAGTAATGTTTAAAGTCAACTGGTGATGATTTTAACTGGTGACGGTTGAGTCTGAGGGTTCCGTACTGATTAGAACCTTAGACCTGATCTGCTGAGCAGTCATTAGGGTTGTTGTTTGTATAAGTGTGAATGTTGTTGTGTTGTAGACGCTGGCCTCTCTGCAGCATCTCTCCACCGCTCTGAACATCCTGGAGAAGTACGGCTGTAACCTGACAAACCCCAACAGACCCAAATACTGGAGAACCGTCAAACACAACAACCCAGTGTTCAGAGCCACTGTGGATGCCATCCAGGTAAAATAAACAAATAAAAATGGTTTATCATTGTTGTTATTGTTTATATATATACAAACTACATTTGTTATTGTTTACATCTATACAAACTACATTTGTTATTGTTTACATCTATACAAACTACATTAATTATTGTTTACATCTATACAAACTACATTTGTTATTGTTTACATCTATACAAACTATGATTGTTATTGTTTACATCTATACAAACTACATTCATTATTGTTTACATCTATACAAACTACATTAATTATTGTTTACATCTATACAACTACATTTGTTATTGTTTACATCTATACAAACTACATTAATTATTGTTTACATCTATACAAACTACATTTGTTATTGTTTACATCTATACAAACTACATTAATTATTGTTTACATCTATACAAACTACATTTGTTATTGTTTACATTTATACAAACTACATTTGTTATTGTTTACATATATACAACTACATTTGTTGTTTACATCTATACAAACTACATTCATTATTGTTTACATCTATACAAACTACATTTGTTATTGTTTACATCTATACAAACTATGATTGTTATTGTTTACATCTATACAAACTACATTCATTATTGTTTACATCTATACAAACTACATTAATTATTGTTTACATCTATACAACTACATTTGTTATTGTTTACATCTATACAAACTACATTAATTATTGTTTACATCTATACAAACTACATTTGTTATTGTTTACATCTATACAAACTAAGATTGTTATTGTTTACATCTATACAAACTACATTCATTATTGTTTACATCTATACAAACTACATTTGTTATTGTTTACATCTATACAAACTACATTTGTTATTGTTTACATCTATACAAACTACATTCATTATTGTTTACATCTATACAAACTACATTTGTTATTGTTTACATCTATACAAACTAAGATTGTTATTGTTTACATCTATACAAACTACATTCATTATTGTTTACATCTATACAAACTACATTTGTTATTGTTTACATCTATACAAACTACATTTGTTATTGTTCACAAACTATATTCGTCATTGTTTACATGTAAACAAACTATGTTTATTATTGTTTATTAATGTACACAATGTTTGTTATTGATTATGTGTGAATAAGCTTGTCTATTACACAAACACATCAGGGTCACATTGATTATTGAAAAAGTTGAGAAAGCGTACCACTGACATAGATCAATAAACAACATAAAGCAAACCCCCCTAACAAAAAGTCTGTATTTGTCTGTACCTGTAATGAACCTTTTTCTTCTTCTTCTCCTCCTCTCAGGGAGGGCGAGCAGTGCTCTGTCTCTATGGTTACTCCAATCAGCTGGCAGACGGGCTGAGTTTCCCTGATGACATCATGGACCCTGATGTTGGCCGAGTCGCCGCGGTAACGCTGGAAGTGATGAGTTTAAGGATGGAGCTGGAAATGCTCATTAAGGTGCGTGTTTTTAAGTGTGTGTGTGTTAAGAAACCAGTCACAAGATAACACGATAAAGAAGAAAACCCAGTAAATCTGAACTCATAGTCACAACAGGAACAATATGGAAAATCAATGTGTTGGATTGAACTGGTGATGTTTTAATGGGGAGAAAATGTTGTGATGAATAAACACTAAAACCTGTCAGGCACATCCAAAACTCTGTGTCTCCACTGGTTTTATTCACAGGAAGCTCATCCTCATCCTGAATTCTACGAGAGGATCATCCCAACACTGAGACACAAGGTACGACTCATCATCAACATCATGGTACAAGAAGATCTGTACAAACCTCACCAGAACCTTCAGCTGTTGGTGTATTAACTGAGGGGTATTCCATAAAGGAGGGTTAACCAACTCTGAGTCTATCCATAAACTCTGGGTCAACATACCCCGCGATGGGAAACTCTGGGTATCTGATTCTATTACAGCTGGCATGTATCTTGGGTTACTGACGTGCACGCGCGCGATAAAAAGCCATCATCAATGGATCAGAGAATACTCAAACTGCCATGGCAACCAAACGGAAAATAGTGATTCATTCACCGTAATGGGTGAAATAAGTCAGTGTTTGAGGAATATGAGCCTGTTCTAAAGGTGTGTTCAGTCTTCAGTGACTATAGTGGCTTAAATCACCCGAAATTAGTCACACTTTTTGTTCGCTTCATCACTTTATTGCTTCAGTGACGTGACGAGCGGTGAATAATTTGAATAAAATGTGTCAGAAGCATAGGATGGCTGCGTAGAGTCCTCCTGTTACACTGGATATAAAGACAGTTACTGCTGCTTCATATCTCATCATTTATATTGATTTTTAATGTAATATTAACGCCAGAGTCATCTCAACGTCCTAAAAAAATTAAATAAAAAATCACTGAAGCAGGAAGTGAACCTGCAACCCAACGCTTCCAAGAGTAGCATCACAACTCACTGCGCCATCATATCTTCAAAGATGTGTGATCTACAGATTTAACTGCATAACAATATAAAACAATAATCGAGCCTATATATCATTTCCTCGTTTATATTATCCACAGGTTTGTATCCAGAGAACTTTACTACAGACGTCAGTAGATGTTTTAATGCAGATCAACCTCTCAGTGACTTTCACTTAATGATCTGAATCCACAATGTTATAAAGAAAACTACCATTATCACAAACAAAAAAAAACATAAAGCAACACAACATTAGTAGTGATGTGAGCATGTCTGTGGTGTGTGATGTTACTAATGTGTCATGTTACTAATGTGTTTCAGACAAGAGTCTTAAGGTTCATTAAAGTGTTCAGAAACGGTGTTCAGGTGGGCGGAGCCAGGTAGAAACCCAGGGTTTCTTTGATAAAACCTGCCAGAGACCAGGTTTAGTTCACGGACAATGTTGCTATGGTAACATACTCAGAGAAGAACATACCTCGCGTTTAGGAATGAGATACTCAGAGTTTCCCTCATTTGAGCCTGAACATACTCAGAGTTTGAACATAACCCGCTTTATGGAATACCACTCTTGTGATTGTTAATGCTGTCACTCAGGGTTTACATTAAAAACACTCTTCAGATGACAGATATACATTCTTTAAGTGTTTATATTTGCCCTTATGATCAGTCAGAACATAACATGATCACTAGTTGTTAGGTAACACCAACAAATGCTCAGTGACAAGGTGGTGTTGACCTCACCTCTAAATATTTATATTTTAATACTTAATGTATTTTTGGCACATTTTGATTTTTTTTTTTTTAAATGTAACATTTTATATCCATCATTATTAATATTAATATTATTATTGTAATTTTTCAGTCTGAACAGTTTATCCATGATTTCAAAACTATCTTTTTTCTTAATTTCAACATTTATAATAAATATTCAATAAAATTTGCGTTTTGTGTAATTAGATGAATTAGTTTAGCTTAATCTTTGTATTTAATCAAGGTAATTGAATTGCATTAATCTAAACCACTTGTTCATGACACTACAAATAAAAAAAAAAATCACTCTTCAGATGACAACTATGCATTTATTTAGTTTTTACTACATCTGTCCTTAAAATCAGTGGCAAGCAACCACGATCACTAGGGATGGGTACTTTTCACATTTGAACCGATACAGTACCAATACCCGGTACTTGGAAATCAGTATTGGTACGTTTATGGGTTAGTTCGTATAATAACAAAATTTAAAAAATGTTCAATTTAACATATTTATTTCTTGATATTTGAACTTTAACCTATCAAATGATTTAATTTGAACTATTTGTATTGTAACAGTTTGGTTTAACCAATCGACTACAACTATGCATGTTTTTTTCTTACTAATGCGCAAATTAAAACACAGCTCTACGTACTCCTATTACTCTCCTTTTCCCCCTGAAACATTGTGTTGTGGGGGTCCATGGAGGGCAGGTAAGTTTAAAACAAATGAGCAAAACAGGATTTAAGTAAAAATGTATAAATGAATATTATAATTGTATTATAAACTATAAATGAAAGTGAAGCCAACTTCTGTGCTGTGAACTATATTTTCTGTTCATCTTTAGACCATTTTTATGAAGGGATTTTAATGGTTTATGTCCAATGAGCTTCTTGTTGTCTTCTTCTTTTGCAGGACGTCGGTCTCAACACCGACGCCATCATCGTCGACTCCTTTCCTTCCACTTCAGCTCATTCGGTCAGTCAGACCAAGTCTTTAGGGTTCCCCCTGCAGCATCGCCCCTCAAAGGAGAGCGCTCAGGGCCGCTCTCTGTCCAGTCGCACTCCTGCTGTGAAGTCCAACCCCGTCTCCTCTAAGACCAACTCAGGTCAGCACATAACGTTCACCGCTCAGGAGACCTGTGTGGTTCAGTTGCTGGTAAAACCTTCCTTCAGCTGCGATGGCCACTGGTTTATTCACTGTCTTCATACTGGTTCCCGAGACTGGGTTTGGATTGATTAAACCAAACTCCATAGAGTTTTTGTAGCATTATAAATGTGCTGAGGTTGTTTATTTCCTCCTGTCCCCTCGTACTCTTTAGTGAGGTGATTTATTTTGGTTCATTACCATTTGGCACGAGTTCTCTTTTATATTTAAGGTATAACGTCACTTCAACAAAATTAAGGTGTAGAAAACATTCACATTTTCTTGTTTCTGTTGATTTTGTACAACAGGAAAATTCCTAAAAAAGGATCTGATTGAATACCTGACACTGAATATCCACTGAAAAGAGCCAGAAGGAGGCGCTCTAGAGCCCATTGTTTGGATAACGGCAGGAAAGTGGAGAAAGCGGATTTAAACACACTCTTTTTATACAAACTTTTAAACAAATAAAAGCAGTAACCTAATCAGCAATAAACATAGAAATAAAACCTATAGGCAGCAAAAAAAGGGGTAAAAGATAAGTCATAATGCAAGGTAAGATAAGTAGCAACACTCAGAAAAGTGAAGAGAAAGATGAAAAATATCATTTTGTGCAAAAAAATGTGTGTAAAATGTAATTTAAAAAAAGAAGTAAGATCAGATCATAGTGGATGAAGTGGCCAAGAACATCAGCTAATATAGATGAGTGTTTATCGTCCTGGGACATTCTGACAGTCAAGAAACACTGTATTCATTCATTCATTCATTCATTCATTCAATTAATATCATTTATTTAACCAGGTAAAAAAACCCATGAGATTTAAAACCTCTTTTACAAGAGTGACCTGGTCAATTGTCACAAACCAATGGATTAGTTTTAGCCCTGCCATGAATGATTAACGATAGATTAAAAAAATAAAAATTCAAGTCTATACACAGTGTGTACACATTATTATTTATTATAAATATCAAGACAAAACATTGCAATTCTGCGACACAACAAAAAACCATTGAAAAACAATACAACCTATTTAAAAACTTAAGATAACGCACTATAATACAATATAACACCTACAGCTATTGTGCAAATGTCTCGAGAGAACAATAACAACACTGGTGCAAAATCCAAAAGCAATGCAAAACAGTGCTATCAGAAGTTAAAATAAGATAGAAAAGTTTGAGTTTGGTTTTACTAGTCAGTAACACAAATCTTAAAACCAAAGAACACAATAGAATTAGATAGAATAGAACAAGAATTAAAATAAATCTAAATATGGGCAGAAGATTAGCAGGTAAAGTTACAGATTTTTAATAATAATATTCAGTTAAGAGAAAACATATACAGTGATTGTAAAGGGTGTGTTTCACGTTAATTATACCTTTTGTAAATTAACTTTGAACCCTGATATTTTGCCAAATTCTCCCAACGTGTTCAGTATGATCGGTAAGCCAGTCATGGGTTCAGACAAGAATAAAAGTATATCATCAGCGTAAAGGGATATCCTATGTTCCGAACCATTTCGTCATATCCCCTTCATATCAGCTCTACCACGTAGTGCAACAGCTAGTGGTTCAACTGCTACAGAGAATAATAGGGGCGATAGTGGACATCCCTGTCTGGTGCCACGTAACAGTGGAAAATAGGCAGACAGATTATTGTTCGTATGTACAGCAGCTGTTGGAGAGGAGTATAACACTTTTATCCATGAAATAAATTTGGAGCCAAAGCCGAATTCCACCCTGTCAAAAGCTTTTTCAGCATCCAAGGATAAAACTATCTCTGGGATTTTGGATGGAGTGGGGTCATAGATGATATTAAATAGGCGTCGTATATTGAAAAAATAGTGGCGATTTTTGATGAACCCTGTTTGGTCATCAGAAATAATAGAAGGAAGAATAAATTCTAACCGATGTGCCAGTATCTTGGCTAGAATCTTGCTGTCCACATTTAGAAGGGAATAATTATACTTTTTAAAATTCTCATTATAAAAAAATTATAATAATTGGGGGGGGTGCAATTTGGCACCACTCCAGTCGATGGTGCCCTAGGCGGCCGCCTGTGTTGCCTGTCGGGAAGGCCGGCCCTGTATATAACAGGTATCCTGTTGTTTCCAGACAACTGCTCCATCTGTGGGATATTCAGGATCTCTGCAGACTGCATGAACTGTCAGCTGGGTTTCTGCTCAGAATGTGACCGACTCTACCACTCCTACCCCGAGAGATCCAACCATCGTCGCACGGCGTCCGCGTCACTAAGGGAGAAGAGCGCTCACAGGTCAGCGACGCAGACATTAAACCAGCGTCTCACAGTATCCGTCATTTAGAACTCTGCAGTTTAAAGGTGTGTCTTATTTTGAAAGGTGCTCTGTTGATGACAGCTTGTTCTGCTCTTACAACGTGATCTGATGCACATGGTCAACAAAACTGTGAATCATCCCACAACAGGTCAAATGTGTGAACTCATCGTTCTCCTGAGTCTTTAGAAGCAGGGAAATGATGAGCTGTCATTGCATTGAGCACTCTGGTAAACATGTTATCCTGTGACTGGTTCTAAGGACAGATGTTGTAAAAAGTTTAAATAAATGCATAGCAGTCATCTGAAGTGTGTTTTTATTATGTTGTGTTGAATAAGTGGTGACAACATTAAAGCATCACTTCGATCACCAGTCAAACTGAGACACAACGAACGCACAAAAGGCTCTTTCCTGTTCTCTCTCCTGTTTCAGTGCTTCCACCTGGTGTTGCTTTCACTGCACTAAAGTGAACTCCGCTCAGGATGTTCTCTGTGATGAGTGCGATCGTCCTCGTCTGGATTCATTCATTTCCAAATCCGATGAATCTCAGCCCGGCCTGAACTCTGGTCCGTCTCTGCTTCTCATTTTTTTAACCTTTGGACTTTAAACTGCATGAAAACATGAGACTCTTAAGTGTCCTGCTGTTCCTCCAGGAAAGCTGCAGAATCCAATAACTGCTTTTTGCTGAATTGAACTATGACTGAACTGCACAGGTTTTAAAGATCAAAGATGAAAAAAAAAATGCACCAAAATGCTCTGAGAAACTGAAATTACTCAAATTTATAAAATAAGCACAACATAAGAAATACATGAATATGAAATCTAAATTGCTGCTTATTGTTGCACAAATAACATAAACGTGTGTGTGTGTGTGTGTGTGTGTGTGTGTGTGTGTGTGTGTGTGTGTCCTCAGATTGGCAGTGTAAGAGCTGCACTGTACTGAACGCAGCGAGCAGTGTTCTCTGTGAAGTCTGTGAACGACCTCGTTTGGCCACGCGACCACCGGTGACCCCGTCACACTCCACCATCACCCCCCCACGGCCCCCTGCCCCAGTGCTGGGCATGCCAGGAGACCCTGACAGCCAGGTGTGTGTGTGTGTGTGTGTGGGGAGGTTATTTTCATTTAATTCATTGATTTCTTCATTTTGTTCCTTTTTGTTTTCAGTCTTTTTTTGTGTATTGTGTTTTGATTTTGTGTGTTCATGTCATTTTTGGAGTCTTTGTTTTCATGTTTGTTTTTGTTGCCATTTTGTGAGTTTTTTGTGTATTTTTGTTTCATTGTGTGTGCTTTTCCTTGTTGTTTTGTGTATTTCTGTTATCTGTGTATTTGTTCTTTTCATTTTTTCTATTTTTGTGGTCTATTTTTTTGTTTCTGTAGTCATTTTGTGTAGATATTGTCATTTGGTATGTTTGTGTTGTCTATTTGTGCCTTTGTAAAGTACACACTCTCAGAAATCTCGCTCTCGTTCAGTTCTCGCCCATGAGGTCAAAGGTCAAGAGGGATAAACTGGCCATAGTTGACGGCGTAAAAACAGTGAGTCTGACAGAGATTTATATAATTTTTTCCTCATTGAAGAATTGATTCTTTGAAACAAATATTGCAGAAACGTGGTATTGGTCTCCATGGTGGAAATGCCGAGTTAGCTGCTAAAGCTAATGCTGCACACAAGCTTTTTCAACAGTGACCAATCAGCTAAACAGTGCTGTTTCACATATCCACCTGTTTAGTGTCCATCTTGTGCACTTCCTTCAAATTTGTAAATTGAATTAAAATAATAGCTTAATAAAAAAATAATCACGGACCTGGTTAGTGAATGGTGGACCTCGTAAATTTACCTTTTCAAAGTGAGAACTGATACTGTCCTTTTAACACTCGAAAATCTTGCTTGTCTCATCAATAATAATAATAATAATAATACATTTCATTTAGAGGCACTTTTCAAAACTCAAAGACACTTTACAATTGTTAAAATAACTACAAAAGTCAAAACAAAATAAATTCATAAAATACAGGAGTGTAAAAGCAGAGGAGGTCTGTCGCTTTGATACGGCTTCTCACATCGGTTTTACTAAAGTGCTCAGATATGTGCATCATTCCCAGGTAGAGTCCAAATTCCACCCGCTGGAGACCCAGTTTTCTAACACCAGGTGTAACAGGGGACTTCCTTGCTTCAATACTGCTGCTGAGCTGCTCCCATCGGTTTTTAAAAGTGCTCGGATCGGGCGAAATCGGCATCAGTGGAAAACCCTGGACACCTCCTCGAGTCTGAATATGTGTAATATTAATAATATAAACACTAAAGATCTCTGGAATAAAATTACAAACACTGTTAGGTTGGAAATATCAACAGAGTGAACGAGCTTGTTAATGTTTTTATCCCTCTCGACCTATGACCCCCCCAGGTCACACATGCGCATTTCCCGACTGTGAAAATGCTGATTGTGTGTCTTTTCCTCTCTCTCTCTTAGTGGGTGTGTCAGTTCTGCACCTACCTGAATTACTCTCCTGCTACAGTGTGTGAGATGTGTGATCTGGCTCGTCCTGAGCCCGCCCCTTTACCCGTGAAGCTCCGCCCACCATCGCCAGTCAGACGTGTCCCGGCTCTTCCTGTCAAACCCAAAGACCCGTCTCCTGACGATGTGGACGTTTGGAGGCAGAGGATGATGAAGGAGGAAGGCTTGAGGCTGATCCATCTCATCAGGGCAAGTCGTCTTCATCATCACTGATTATAACAGTGTGTGCAGTCAAGCTGCTCTCGATGTTCTTGATGTTTTGGTTTTAGGATGGAGAGAAGAAAGGAGTGAGTCCAGAAGAAGTTTACACCAGCATGAGAGCGGCGGGAGACGACGGCGTTCTGCCCTGCAAGTGGTTAAAAACACAACTCCCAGCACGGCTCGACCAGATCAGAGCGCTGGCGGCAACCTCCTCACCTCAGGTTGTGTGTGTGGTCAGAGACCGCACAGTCAGGGTCTGTGTGTATGTGCATGTGTGTCAAACGCTCTGTCCTGCTCTGAAGGAGTTATGTGACCCTCCTGATGAAGACACTGGGAAGGAGCCTCGAGGAGCGGATGTGGCGGTGCAGCTGTCCAGAGCAGAGGCTAAGCAGGCATGGCTGGCAACAGGGGGCGACACTGAGCGAGCCGCCAAACAGGCTCTGAGGGACCGACTTGGCAAGGTACCACTTTCTACAGAACAAAACCAATGGCGGTAGAAAGAGCAGAATATCCTAAAGGAATCTGTTTGGTGTATCACTGACTTTGATGCTGTCACTCAGTGTTTACAGTAATCCGAACTGCTTATTCCGTCACAATACCATGAAAACACACAAGATGACATCAGAATCAGAATCTCTTTATTGTCCCGTGAAGGGAAATTACTTTTGCAGCAGGGGAACACATAAGACAACGTACACAATGACATTGTCAGCAGAAAATATAAAAACACAAAACACAATATTAGAAAAAAAACACATACACAAAATAACTAACTAAAGTTTAGTTCAGAGCTCATATCAAAAATAGAAAATTACTACCAAGCCAATTCAAAAGTGCAATGTATGGATATGCAAATGAGCAACAATAGTGCATGAAAAACAGGAGCAACCTAATTGTAAATAGATTACACTGGGGATGAAAGAGGCCTAAAGTCTTTTAGTCCTCCTCATAGGAGCCCTAAAACAACGACTCGAGGGCAAAAGCTCAAATTCTTTTTCAAGTGGATGATTAAAACAATCCAGGATAGCGTTAGTATTTCTCAAGACCTGTCAGTTATAGATAGATATTACCCCAGCCTGCTGACTTCCTGATCACCAGTTGAACTGTAACACCAACTCAGTGGGATCAAAGGTCAGCATCTTCCTCCTAAAGATGCAAGACAAAGACGAGAGGACACATTTGAACTGTTTCAGAATGTTTCAGTGGTTTTGCTGACCGTGTGCATCAGATCACACCCTGCTTTCAGCACACACACACATACACACACAGCATGCTGATTGGCCCAATAAGACTCTGTTCTTCCTCCTCACGTGCTTTCTCCTGTGAACTTCTCTCCAGGTGAAGGATCTGTTCGCACTGGGCTTCACCAATGACTCTGACTGCCATGAGGCTCTGCGACAAAGCGGCGGAGACATTAGAGGCGCGCTGGCTCTGCTGCAGCGCCCCCTACTGGAGCCTTTTCACAAGCGCATTTGGAGTGACAAGCCCGAGCCACCGGTGGACATCCATCACCCTGACAAGCAGGTGAACGACCCCACACCCAACAATACCAAAAAAGATAATAATGTACTGTATGTCTCGCTTTTTTCTTCCAGCGCATCTGTCGACGCCTCCTCGCCGTTTACGATCTTCCCAGCTGGGGCCGCTGCGAACTGGCGCTCTCATTACTTCTGGAGCACAGTGCTCCCTACGCCCTGGAAGACGTAGTGCAGGCTGTTCGCGAGTCACACGATAGAGAGTTCATCAAGAGAGTTCTGGCTAAAGATTGTCCAATCTGCCTGTCCGTCTTCCCTCACAGCAAGGTACAGATGACACACATGCAGTCTGATGTATTTTCAGTAAAGCAGCTTCATTTTTTATACAGGCCATGCACAGTTTGTCATGTATGTGCAAAAAGCCATGGGCGAGCAGGACAAACACTTACTGTATAGAGTAAGTACCACCATAACTTTAAATAACAAGACAGGACCCAAATCTAGAAAAATGCTTAAGTGACCATATTTTGAAGACTTTAGAGCACAGGACAAAACCATAAAAGACAGAACAAGACCTTTGAAGACAATGTGACTGGGTAATTTTTAAGTGATTGTTAGTAAATGTTAAGTTCTTTGTTTAGAAATCTGGCCCTGTCCTTTGAATTCACAATGAGACAGAACAAGACTCTAAAAGGGCAAGACAGGAACTTACAAGACAGAATAGGATACCTTGCAAGAGAGGGTAAGACCTTAAAGACAGGACAAGAACTTAAAGGGACAATATGTAACTTTTCCATGAGCTGCTTTTGGCATTACTATTGGCTGCTCATCTGAAGTCAGACCCGTTCAAGTACCCTCGGTAGTAAAAGTGAAATGACGAACGTCCAAGCAGAAGTCTCCATAACAGCGTTAGACACAACAGTTACACAGCGAATCAAGAGGAAAAAGTCAGACCGAGGTGGAGAAACAACAGTGTAAACTAAAGCCACAAACACTGAGGAGGAACGAATCGCATTCGCTTTGCGTCCTCGCGGACCTCCGTAAAAAGCGCAGGGTCCGCACCACACACACATTGCTGTCAGAGAGAGTGAGAACAGACGGGATGTAAACCAAGAGAAGCTTATTCAAGGTGAATTAATTTTATAATCTGGATGAAGAGTGCTGTTATCAGTCCACTCAGAGAGCGGCAGTCAGCTGGGACCACAGCCCCCTGTGTGAGCTCTCTGGCAGGGACGAGCCGACAGCAGCAACCGCTGCTCAGGACAGTAACTACAGAGTGATACTTGCATTCATGTTTGAGTCTCTAAAACTCCAGAAAAATCTCCAGTAACACAAGATAAAGTCAATACACTTGTCACTAGTCTATACTGAGAAAAAAGTTGCTAAAAGCATTAAAAAAGACACCGATAAGGGAGGTTAAGTTTTGGTTTCAAAACAGAGTGGAGAGAGGATTCTGCAAACTGCAGCTTTAAGAGATGGGATGAAAAAACTATGTTATTCCAAAATCCTGCAATTTTTCTCAAACCATTCCACAAAATCTCCCCAAATTAAATAAAAATTTGTAAATTATGACATTTAAGTCACTTTTTGCTTAGATATTGTTGATGCCTTTCATAGATTATGTCTAATTTATAACTGGAAGTTCAAACTTGGGCACATTAATTGTTAACGTCAATGAGCTTTTATTTTGGTAATTCCGGTGAATTTGCATATTAGCTAGATATTTAGTTTCATCCGTGACATTTAGATTTAACATTTATATTTAACATTGACATTATATTTTTACAAGAAAAAAAAAATCACAATTTTTTACAAATATTGCTGTAAATCTGGTCAAATGTACCATTAAAAAATTCAAACATGCATTGTTGCAAAATTTTGCAAATAGCTGCTGTTTATTTTAGCATTTGCAACTTTAAAATTGGCGCCCCATAGAAATTGTTTGTTTTCCTGTCTTTGGGCCACCTCTGATCGAACTGGACTATATTTGGCCCTTGAACTAAAATGAGTTTGACACCCCTGCCCTAAAATAACTTACAAGACAGGGAACCTTAAAAAACATAGAGGACTGGACAGAACATTAAAATACCCTTAAAATGTGTACAAACAAGACAGAACAGGACTTTGTAAGACAGGACCCTATAAGTGCTTAAAGAAGATGTGTTTAAAGTGTGATGATCTCCTTCCTCAGATGCAGTCTTTGACCTCCTGTCAGTGCTCGGTGTGCTGCGGTTGCTTCCAGCAGCATTTCACCATCGCTGTGAGGGACAAACACATCAGAGACATGGTTTGTCCCGTCTGCTGGGAGCCGGACATTAACGACCCCGAACACCTCAACAGCTACTTCTCCACCCTGGACATCCAGGTAGGCCTGAGCTGAGCAGGTGACTGCAGACAAAACATTACCTGACCAACCACTGTGTTACATAGGCTTAAATAAAACTTTCTTCTAAAACTGTACAAGAACCCAGGGACATTATGGATGACAGCTTTGGTTTCAGGTCTTGATACAGTTTTCTGTGTTCATTGATATGTTAAACATAAAGCACTTATTAACTTACAGCCATCATTCACACTGTGTTTTATTCTTTAGCTGAGAGAGTGTTTGGAACCTGAAGTGTACGAGCTCTTTCACAAAAAGCTGACAGAACAAGCTTTAATCAAAGACCCAAAGTTCCTCTGGTGTTGTCACGTGAGTTAAATAATCATGCAAAGATGAATCCATCTCACTGCCCACACTCACTCCTTTAAGATCAGATAAAGCTGCAGAGGAAGACAGACAGTAGAGAGACGGAAAGACGGATTTATCATCTTGACAAAGTCCAATTGCATTACCTCCTTATGTTTTTAAAAGGCTAGATTTCAAAATGTTCTAATTCAAGTAATTACATTAAAAGGCTAAGATCTTGGAAGTTCCGTCTGTAGCAAGGACAGAGAAATCTTTGTCTCATTCGATAAGGAAAGACAAGACAAGAGCTTAAAAGACCTTTGACGGTAGGACAACATTTTATAAGGCCTTACAAGACAGGACAGGGTACGACCTATATGACCAAACGTTAAAAGTCAAGACAAACCTATTTAATATCGACAAGATGTTCAAAGGCATTACAAGACTGAATAAGAACTGGATAATACCTTCAATGATAGGACAAGAACCTAAACGTCAAGACAGGACAAGACAAGTCCTTACATGACAGGACAAAATCAGTAAAGACAGGAAAGAACAATTTAAAAGACTTGAAAAATATATTATACAATGAAAAACTTACAAGACACGATAAGACATGATTCGACAGGACCTAATAATACGTTAAAAGACAAGACAAGATCTTATTTGACCTTGAAAGACTTTTCAAGACAGAACAAGGGCTTCCAACAAAGGACAAGACTTCAAAAGACTTGATGACTTGACCTTGAAAGACAGTAGTAGACAGGACTGAACAAAGCATTATTTTATTTTGAAGGAAATTAGGCACAGCGAAGAAAGCAGCAGAGACAGCGTTCCACACAACACCTGCACAGCACAAGAATGAATACACAACCATTCAAAGCTCTGACGTTCTTCTTCTGTCCTTCTCAGTGTTCATACGGCTTCATCTATGATGGAGACCAGCTGAAAGTTACATGTTTTCAGTGTCGAAACAGTTTCTGTGCTCAGTGTAAAAAACCTGTAAGTACAGATACACCCGGAGCTTATTTTAACTCACATATGAACAATGTTTCTGTCATTTCGTGGTAGAATGGACACACTGGTTTTGTCTCCACAGTGGGAGTCTCAGCACGCTGGACTGTCCTGTGATCAGTTCCAGTCTTGGAAGAGGGAGAACGATCCAGAATATCAGCGGCAAGGCCTGGCCGGATACCTCCGAGACAACGGCATCAGTGAGCGCACTCAGAATCATTAAAGCTTTTTTACACCTTAATTATTTCTAAGCACAAACCCTTACAAGACAGGACAAGACCTTAGAAGACAGAACAAAACAAGATAAGATAATAAGCCCTTACAAGAGAAACAAGAACTTTCAAAACAAAACAAGACTGGTCAAGTCATTAAAATATAGGACAATAACTTACAGTACATGACCGAACAGCATAAAACAAGATAGGAAGAGACTTTAAAAGACAAGAACTTATATGGTAAGAAACTTCCTATGAGCTAAATTCCTTCTCCCATTCTTCCTTTTTTTCAAATCCCTCTTTAGACCTCTATGGAGGTTTTACTGTATTATCCAGGAGGGTCCTTCTGTTGGTGTTTTTCAAATTAAATCCACCATTACTTGGTATCTTTTAATTATTTTTGGACTTTAGTCCCTCTCACTTGTCTCTCTGCTGCATGTCTCACAATTTTGTCACAAAAAAAACCCGCCATCTTTAATGATTTAGTCAAGTGTAAGTACATTTTATCACGAGAGCAAATATTAGTGGAGTTACAGTCATTTCAAGTAGTGTGTCATCCGCGATATGTTCAGGATCCCTGGGAAATCCAGTAATTTCCTTGGATTTGTAAAATCCGACTGGACGGCCCAGACAGGACATCAAAAGTGGAAATGTCCGGGTAAATCAGGATGTATGGTCACCCTTAGAAAAGACAAGATTAAATAACATAAGACAAGACATGACAACAAATGTCAATGCAAGACTGGACAAAATGAGACAAGAAAGGACAAGTTTAGAAAAGACGAGACTGGACCTGACAAGCCTAGTGAAGAAAAAACAGCAAAATACAAGACATGTGTAGCGGGTATGTGGGACTCGCTGATAGTATTAATGTTTGGCTAATACTAATAGTTTAAGAACTGAAAATGTATAGGCTAGTTGGTCACAGAAGACTAAATCCGACTACCGGAGCTGGCGGTCAGTGACAACACGGAAACAAGAGTTTAGATTTGGTGCAGGTACCATATATTAAATAGTGGTTTACACAAAGTATTTACAGAAACAGAAATAATGGAACCATAGAAAAACCAAATGTTGTTAATCCCTGGTGTGTGGGAGTCCGTTTGTGTGATGTCTGCGTACTGAAACCTTCTCCTTTCTGTGTGGTGCAGCTTGTCCAAACTGCCGCTTCCAGTACGCTCTGTCCAAAGGAGGCTGTATGCATTTCTGCTGCTCGCAGTGTCGCTACCAGTTCTGCAGCGGCTGCAACAATCCTTTCCACACTGTGAGTATCAACGAGGAAGCTTTATACGTAGGATTGGAAGTGTTGCAAAAGGTTCCTTTGCTAATTATGCTTCTATCTGGTCCTGGCACATTCATTAATACATTTCAGACTTGCGCTGTGGACGAGTGCAGCGTGTCAGGACTCCACGCTCACCATCCCAGAGACTGCCTGTTTTACCTGAGAGACTGGGAACCTTCCAGACTGCAGGCTTTACTGCAGGTACACATACATCCACACACACGGTAATATTTCTTCAGCATTACACCAGAAATTGACTTTTTATTTAGTGTTAGGCTTAAGAGACCTTACAATAAATGACAAGATAAGAAGGTACAAGATGGGTTTACACCTTACAAGACAAACCCAAGACCCTGCACAATTAGGTGGGACATGGCGAGACTTTACAGGACAAACCCCTAAAAGACCTCATGAGACAAGATGGATACAGTAATATGTCCTTCAGGGCTGCGGTTGTTTGCGTTTTGTGTCCCATTGTAACTTTGTGTTTGTTTGTTTGTGGCTCTCAGAACAACGGCGTGGCCTTCAACACTGAACCTCCTCCTGGAACACAGACAGGTTGGGCCTGATTCTTCTGTTTTACTCACTACACTGTCCGTCCATTTGTCAGGGCTTAAGGTGCGTTCACACAGAACGCGACCGCAGCGCTGCAGTAGCTTCCATCTCCCCTGATGTGTCGCTTACACATATTGGTGCTTTTTGGTCACTCCATCACTTCATTGCTCCAGTGACGCGATCACCAACGAACAATGTGTGTGTGTATGCGTGGGTGTGTGTGTGTTGAGCCGGTGACAGGGTAGAGAGAAAGAGAGAGAGGGTTGATCACTTTTCCTTCTTGCTCCGCTTTTACGGTTTAAATGATCATCTTACGGAGATATTAAAGGATGAGTTCACTCAGAATGTGTTATGATCAGTAGTTACTGTGGTTTTCAAGGAGTTAAGCGCTTTAATTTTATGAGGGAGCAGTGAGTGGCTGCAGCCTCCGCTCTACAGACAGTGAAGGACCAGAAATTTGTCGCTTGAAGTCGCTTAAAAAGTTCTGATTTTTCAACTTTGAGCGACGCGGTCACGCGCATGTATTCATGTGCGAATAAAAGCATGAATACACAGTAGTCTACAACTTGAAGAATTCCTAACAGAGACGGAGCGGATATCAGAACCTGGATACAGTAAAAGTCAGACAGTTTGTAATGGAAAGAAACAATAAACAGCATAAACTTGCCAAATAAAACACTTAGTTTGTTTAGAAGCGTTCCCGTCTGTATTCTGACTCAGAGTCCGGACTCGGCGTGATCGCTTTGCAGTAGTGCATGGTAAGAACGGAGGGAGTGGTGTATCAGTCTGGTTCCAGTAAAAAGTCACCATAAAAGCTGTAGATTGACTGATATACAGACGTGGGGCAGTCAGAAGGAGACTTCATGTGGAGAAGGAAACTCATCAGTTGAAACTTATCAGAATACAGAGAAATCTTATTTAAAGCGAACAGGAGTACAGCAGCCCACCTACCTGCCCGTAGTGTGACAATGCAGCCTTTCAATTGATTATTCTTGGAAAGTTTCTAAATTATTGGAATGAGGCCAATAAAACGATGCACTTTATAGCCCGGAATCTACAGTAGTCAATACTAAACCGCTGAAGTCTGCAGTCTGGCTCTGCTCTCTCAGTCACTGAGGGGGCGAGGCTTCAAAGAGCCTGTATTGATGTAAGATGAATACTCCTGCTTACTTCCATCGTGGTCCAGGATGGCCTCCTCTGTCATTGCTGAGGTTTGGTTTCTGTGTTCCTTAGGCCTCTGTGGTGTGATCGAGCAGAAGGATGAAGGAGGAGCTCAGCCCGACTCTGCCTGTGGAGCTCAGACTCAGCCTGGACACGCTGGACTCTGCGAGTACGACGACTTCCGTCCCTGCTTCACTCGCTGCTCATTTCCAGCCACACAGCTGCAGTTAGCTTGTGACTGGTGTGTGTTTCAGGAAACATTACAGAGAGTACCTGGTCAGTCTGATCAACAGTCACTCTGTGGATCCTGCTCCTCTGTACAACTCCACCGAGCTGCTGCTGGCCTGCAGGAGATACAAGGTGGATGAGACACGGCGGGAGGAGGAGGAGGACGCCTTCACTTACTTCAGCCGACTGCTTCAGGTGTGTGCCAGTCACACTCAGTCATTTTTACCAACGTTCTCTTTGATTTTCACTTCCATTAAAACAGTACTCAAAGAGCAAGTCCAATTAAAAGTACTTATTTTATATTATACATTATTACCTTAATATATTTCAAATACTAGATTTGCACGATGATTATGTCTTTTAACTTATCAGATGACTTTTCTTTATCGGCCTGATGAGACAGTTTTTAATTGATAAGTTGACCTGATAATGTAGCACCGGCCCTAGCTCATCCAGCGTAGCCACGTGTTAAAGCTGCTATCCGGAGTTTCTGAGAGAACGTCTCGATGTCCCTCAACAGCTCTACTTCCTCCCCTGCATCTGCCAAACTACCAGAAGCTACGCCCCTACACGCATTTCAAAACATAACAAAGTCGCATAACTACTAAAGCTACACATTCGTTGTTAGAGTACCATAACTTTTGATTGTTTATCACCAGTCCACGAGAAATGTCGCCAAGTCCTGGTCCATTCGGAATCCTTCTAAAAGCAGCAAGTCCCTCCATCTTTGAAAAGCAGCTCCGAGATAAATTCTGTTGCGGTCACGAAGACGTTTATCCACAAGCTTTGTACCCGGACTTTTCTTTTGTCTTTCAGTAGAAGCTTTATACATTGGCAATCGTGGAATGGGTAACTTTGGAGTTTCTGAGCGCTCCTCCTTGACGCTATGCAGCTCAGAGTGATACCTGTTTGAGTCGCGCAGCCTCGTTTCCATGCACAGTTGGATTGACAGTCCTCGCTCCAGCAAGTCGAAGCCTATTGGCTGGGCGCACCCAACGATCTTGTCTATTTGTATAGGGGTCTATAGGATGAAGGAGGAACTTATATACATTAATGTATATGAATGACCACCGGCAGTAGACCATAGTAAAAGACTAGCTAGGTGTTTTTTTCGCATTTCAAAAGAATCATACATAAACATAGATTTCTCAGAAACTCTGGATATCACCTTTAAGCTAACCAATCATGTGGAACTGGTCACAAGTATGTAGTTCCTTCCCAGTCCCAGAGGAAGACGACACATTTACCGTCTGCAATACGTGGAACATATAGACTCATCTTTAAGTTTCTTTATCCCTCACAGAGAAAGATACACAACATGTTTGGAAAGAATATGAAACGGCCGCTGCACAGACTGCCAGAGAAAGCCCTGGAAAATGTGTAGTTGATGTTTTTTTTTGGTTTTTTAAATGTCATATCGGTGAACAGCCATAGATATTCAAACGGATGAGCTGTGTGTGTGCATGTAGTTGACTGGTTTAACACTACTTTAAAGTAATGTACCGAAGATAATGAATTATAATCTTGAGGTAATCACACAAAGTCCTACCTTCAGCGGAATGTAACCATTGCCCAGCTGTAGTATTTATAATGGAGGTAAAATGAACTCCTTCTGTTTGTTTCTGCAGAAACTGATGGATGAAGTCCCACTGGGGAACAAAGTGCCTCGCAAGAAATAGTCCAACTTTCCTCCTGTGGCCGTATCAGCTGCTCCTGCAGTGTGTGTGTGTGTGTGTGTGTGTGTCTGCTTTCACAATACACAAAGACTAACACTATGGGGCTGATCCACTAAAGGTGCGCGCTGAAGGACGTTGCAGGGCATCTACTAACCCCATGCAATCAGGATTGCACCAGTAAAGCAGGCAATATAGCACACGCAATTTAGCACAATCCACTTGGCGTGTTTGCTCCTGATGAATATGCATTATGGGCAGGATCAGCCATGGCGTGCTGGAGATTGAGAGGAGAACAAGCAAATACGTTAATGCAAGATGCGCAATCAAAGTTATCATAATCCCTGTAGCAGGTAAGAAAATAACACATCCAAAGTCCTTAAGCAGAGAGGGATTTTGCGCCCTTTATTTAAGATCCTAGTAGATCAGCCCTATGTGTCCTAACTGCTGCACTCTAAATTGTGCCATTTATGCCCTGTTTTATTTCAACTTCATATAAGCTTCATCTTCCACATCGGAGAGAAACAGCATGAAAAATGCACCAGTGTAAAGCTTCTTACCACAAACCTCTGTGAAGGTCAGAGTATCTGCAGAGCTGCAGCTTCCCAGTCTGCAGTGTTCACAGTTGCTCAAAATATTGCTAAGCATTATGACATCATTCCATGTCATAAAGATAACATGGCTACATGTGTGTTTGTTATTAAGGCTTGAGATCCATAAACTGTAAATGACATCCTCACAAGTAGCTGGTTTCCTGCACATTAGGTGTGTAATGTCTGCATGTCAAAGTGAACACTGACCTGTTTACAAAGGAGGGTTAAAAGTATTAATATTTATGAGTGTTACAGGTAGTGATGATGATGATGATCTGCTAAAACTGCTAACAAGCAGCATGTGGAAATAAATGATGACAACACGAGTCGTTTTCTTCACTGGAACTCAATCTATCCTAGTTATGGTTTTTTAAGTTGTCCAACTTCAGAGTCCACATAACTATGCCTGACTGGTGATAATGACATCACATTGTGTTTGTGGTGGGTTGTTATTTGTGGAGTTTTTAGTTTTATTTGAACTCTGCTGGATGGAAGAAATTAGGTGTTTGATAATATCAGATTGTAAAAAAAAATAAGCAATTTCAATCAAAGCTGAATGACATGAAGAAAAAAAAACATTTAATTAGATTGAATTAATTAATTAAATTACCTTCAATGAGCATAAGAATAAAATAAAGAAAAAACAACCAAAACAGAAAAAAAAAAAAACCATTTAAAAGAAAACATATGTACATAAATGATATATTTGTGAAATGAGTGAAAAATGGGCAAAGTTAGGAAAGAAATGTTATAAAGGTTGGTAAAATTGGACTGAAATGAGTCGAATAATATTTTATACATACAACATATCATATATATATATATATATATATATATATATATTCAAGACATTTTAAAAGATAAAGTATTTAAAGTTTATTTAACAGTCAAATGTCCCGAAATTCAAATAAGAAAATAACAGCTTTAGTTTATAGCTACATCACATTCTCTCATCCTCCTCAGATTTGTCCATGGTGCTGAAACCCAGACTGCAACATTTTGGCACAGCAGCAGAAAAAAAAGCGTTATGCTTGCTGATAATGTTCCATTAGACAAACAAACCCAGGTTAAATGTGTATAATATAAATCTAAGTATTTCGGAAGTTTACATTAAAAAGTCAAACTTAAAATATTTACTTTCATTAAAATGAAATTAGCATAAAAGAATAAAGGCCATTCATTAACTAAAATGTGTGTATATAACTAAGCCTATCTCATAATTATGGCTTTTAATCTTATAATTGTGATTTTTAATCCTATATCTAAGTCTTGTTTTGTCTCCTAAAGTCTATGATTTGTATTATCTTTTTTTATTCCCTGTGGTCAACAGACTAACATATATTTTCCCACTACAACCAGTATGGAGTTCAGGGTTTGGGGATGCTGGTGTGACGTGTTGGTGACGTCACAGCCAGGCGGGTGGGTGATGTCATCCCTTTCAGGCGGAGGACGCGGATGGCTGCAGCCTTTTTCCACGCTGCCGACTCCCTCCGTCCGTCCGACCAGAGAGTCTCATGACGCGGGGCCGCCGTTCCCAGCCTGTGCGCCCCGGTTCAGTCCAGCCTAGGACCTGCTGTGACACCGTAGACAAGCCTTTCGGTACCGGACGATGGCGGCCAAATCGGACGGGGTTCTGAAGATGAAGAAGAGCGACGTGGCCTTCACCCCGCTGCAGAACTCCGAGCACTCTGGCTCGGTTCAGGGACTCCACCCGGCCGGCCTGGCCGACCCCTCGGGCGCCGCGGACGGAGACTTCGCTAACGGGGAGTCGCGGTGCTGCGACGGCGGAGGCTCCGGGTCGTCGTGCCTCCGCCTGGGCCGGGACCAGCAGCAGTACTCGGTGTGGGACTGCCTATGGGTCGTGGCCGCGGTGGCCGTGTATCTGTCGGACGTGGGCACCGACGTGTGGCTGTCCGTGGACTACTACCTCCGCAAGGACTACTGGTGGTTCGCGCTGACGCTGTTCTTCGTGGTTCTCGGTTCCTTCTCCGTGCAGCTCTTCAGCTTCAGGTGGTTCGTCCACGACTTCACCGAGGAGGACGGAACCGAACGGGTCTCCGACTGCGCCCAACCGGACGGGAACAAGCTGCTGAGCGGCTCGGCCTCGCACGGAGACGTAACCGGGCAGCACCACCCGACCACGCCGCAGAGGCAGGCGTCCACCGCCAGCAAGAACACCGGCACCGGGAGCAACGGGACGGGCGTCCGGGCCGGAAGTCGGCCGGCCTCCTACACCCTCTGCGTCTGGTTCGGACAGTCCGTCATCCACATCCTGCAGCTGGGTCAGATATGGAGGTGAGACTGTAGGCCTGGATGCTATAGGATCATGTTCCCATTCAGTAACAGCCTAAACCAGTTCTTCTCAAACTAGGGGATGCGGACCGACCTCACATGGGTCAGGGTCCTTTAAGTTCACTCAAAAGAGTACACGTGTTCCCACTGAGATCTTTTTCAGTGGAGTTTACATGTTCTCTTCCCACAATATGATGCACAATAAATGCATTATTTTTGTCCACAAGATTCGATGAAAATGCAGTCTTTACACACAAATGTTTCCTGGTCAGGTCTGGTGTGAATGATACAGTCAGAGGTTTTCCTGTGTTTGGAAGATATTTATTTAGTTTGCATCTTCTCCTCCCACGTGACCAGTTTGCTGTAGATGTGGTTTATTTGAATCATAAAATTAATGTTATGATTCCTTGCCCCATATTTCCGGCAATAACGTAGATAATTGATATTGTCTTTTTTGTCCATATTCGAGATGTCCATATTACCCAACACAACATTTTCAATATTAACCGATACTGATATAGACATAAAAACCCTCCCTGAAACTAATTTTTGATCACATTATATATATATATATATATATATATATATATAAAATGCTTCACAGGGATCACAGTTGTTGATGACCTTATTTCACAGTTTGTTCTGAGTGTTTGACAAACAGTGCTGAGGCTGTGCTCATCAATGTGGTGGGCCGGAGATGGAATGGGGGGAAAATGTAGGATTGAGAACATCGGAATTAAAAAATATATATATTCGGAAAGTAGAAAATGTCAGCAAGTGATAAAGGGGAGACTCCTTTTTGGGGGATTACGATCTCAGCCTGGGAGTAGTATTGACCAATAGATGGGAGAATGAAATTGTTCACCAAGATTGGATTAGTACAGACACATCACGCTGGTATACACTATAGGGGTGGAAATCTTTAGGCACCTCACTATTCGTCAATTACGAATGTAGGGACTGCGATTTGATTATGAATCAATGATGCGTAAATGCACTTTTTCACAGAATTTCTTTTTTGTCACCGTGATCACTGATGAATTGTTTTTAGTTTAATTTACTTATTTGTGCAAAAGAAGGATGATTAAAATAGTACAAATATATGTACAAATATATGTATTACTCCTGAATAGTCAATCAAATATCTATAAATAAGAAACTTAATGCTGCAGTTTGTAGAATCCTCCATCTGCTCTGTTTTGAAACATAAACCGAAACTCAACCTCTCTTACCAGTATGTTTTTGTGAACGCTTTTAGCGACTTTTTTCTCAAAAGAGACTTGACAAATGTGGGGACGTTATCTTGTGTTAGTGAAGATTTTTCTGGTGTTTTAGAGACCATGACATTACATGAATGAACGTATCACTTTAGTTACTTACAAACTTACCAATGCAATAAACACTTTGTATTTAATCTATGGATATGTTCTGACGAGTAAATACGAGCATGTTGAGGTTTCAGTGTTCATTCTTCTTTATGTTTGTCAAACATGTCTGTAGTCAAGTCTCCTCCTTTCTTCTGTCCTCGTCTCAAATGTAGTTACAGAAATCTGAATATCCCACTAAATTATTATACTGTTTGTTTCATATTTGGAGTTGACAAAGCGCATGCGATTTAAACACCATCATTGTTTAACCCTAGCAAAGGCTTTTATAAAACAGACGCCAAACGTCAAATTTATTTGCTATTATTGTCAGATAAATGTAATGTGCGTCAGATCACTTGGTAACTGACCTTGGCCCACTTTGCTGCTCTATGCATCTCTCAGTGATGACAATGATTTTTTAGATGAAGTTTTAGATCCAAAAGTTCTCTTTTAAAACCATAAGAATGATCAGACTTTGTTTTCTCAATTTTATTAGTTAGGACTATTAAGACTGAAAGATCTTAGTCATTCCCTACTTAATATCATTATCATCAGTACAGTGCAATAGATTTTTGTCTATCAATGACTAATAAATTCAGTCTTTACACAGAAACAGTGGGTAAAAAGATATAAATTAGATACACAAACGGGGAGATACTTAAACACAAATGAATTTCATTAGTGACATCGGATTAAACTGAGTCCTAATTTAAATACAAGAGTGTTTATTTAGAAACGTCACATTCTGGGGGGAACTGTCCATGGTGCTGAAGTCCAAATGCAGGCTATCTTACCAGTATTTATTTTTTTATATTCCTTTTTTTTTTTTTTTTTTTTAAAGGAATAAATGAATGGTTAGTATATGTTTCAAGTGTTACAATCATTTAATAAAATCGAATTTTAAGAGTGCTATATATGCAGTATACTACACTTTAAAATAGTTTAGTTTTCATAATTAAATCTAAAATACAATTTTAAAACACATACTTAAATGCATACCATTTTAAAATGATTACTTTTAGTTTTCTGTAATTTAAGTAAAATAAAAAAGTAATAACACAAATATCATATGACTACATTTAACACACAACTTTAGAATAATTTTAGCTCATCCACCTACTGTTATTAAAAGATCTGCCATTAGTGATAATCAGCGCGGGGCTAACTTGTGCTTCTGTTTCCACCCTGAAAGTTGCGCAGACCATGAACTGTAAATGCATATTTAGATGATAATGTCTACATCAACAGGTGAAGAACGTTAATGAAACTCTCCCTCCTCCTTCTTCCGTAGGTATTTCCACACCATCTACCTCGGCGTCCGCAGCCGTCGCAGCGCGGACACGGAGCGTTGGCGTTTCCACTGGAGGATGGTGTACCAGTTTTCCGACGTCAGCATGCTGCACCTGCTGGCCACCTTTCTGGAAAGTGCTCCACAGCTGGTGCTGCAGCTCTGCATCATCATACAGACGCACAAGCTTCAGGCCGTGCAGGGTAACGCACACATTCATCATTCATGTTGTCATTGAGTGTGCCGTCACCTTAGTAGTTAAAGGCACACTGTGTATCTTTTGGCCACAGGGGGCGCTAGACCTGTAACTTTCATGTCAAGCGCCCCTAGTGGCCTCAAGCGCCACAGCACTGTCGCAAAAATCAACAGTCAGTCAGTCAGGCCAGCCTCCTTTGTCTATTAACTGTGTATGCAGAAAGTAGACCTGTAACTTCGGGATAAGGATTGTCTCTAAGGGCTGGGTCGGTCGGGCTAAGGTGCAAAGCGGGGCTGGGCTTGCCCCGCGGCTGGAAGAGTGGGTAACACCGCCCTCCTCTCCCCATCGCCGGAGGCCCGGCACTCGGCCCTCCTCGCTGTGTCGGTGGCGCTCCCCCAAATTCCCTGGCCTCGCCACTGTCGTTGGCCCCCTTTAGCCGCGGGTCGGGACAGAGGGGGGACGGGCGACCTGGCGTACGTAGGGCGGAGACCCAAAGTCGCGGTGGTGGCTTTTTAGCCTCCTCAGAAGCAGTTTTAAACGTTTTGTTTGCCTAGGCCATAGCCAGGAGTTGAACAGGCGGAAAAATAGTAGCAAAAGCCTTATTAGCCCACCGAGTATATCAGAACCTGTGGTCACGTGACTGCCGTAAAGTGATATGTCTCCAGGCATTCTCCAGGTCACATGACCTGGCCAAAGACGGTCCGTCTCTCCAAACTTACATAGTTGGTATTTCAAGAGGGAAGCCCCGCTCGGAGCATTGATACTGGCCTGAGGAATCATTTAAAGTAACTCATATGGGTCAACTCTGTAGGTCAAAAAGTCTGCGGTGTGGCTTTAAACAACATGCTAACGCGCTAGTTTCCTTTTTTTTTTTTTTCAAAAAACTAACAACAAAACTTTTTCAGGTAGCGACATCAACTGTCTGTACTAAGTGTGCTAACTTTATTTACAACATCCCACCTCTGCACAACAATAGGAAGGATGATTAAAAGACAGTGTTTTTCAGTAGTCATAGAAGTTCAATGAACTCCCCATTGTTTGTAATTGTTAATATACAGCACATGTGTCAAACTCATAGCTCGGGGGGCAAATACGGTCTTTTAGAGCATCAAATTCGGCCTCCTTGAGAAAGTAAAAACGATAGAAAAAAAAACATGAAACATTTTGTAAATTACCAAGTGATTAATTTGTAGATATCTCAGTCTTTCCAAATACAAAAATTCAATTAAAATCCACAATATTTGCAGAGCTTAGTCACATGAAGGCAGTCATTTGAAATCTCAAATTGTTGAAATAATTTTTTCCTCAAATTATTCCACGAAATTTCCCCAAATTCCCCAAATCAGGGACATTTAAGTGAAGATCCTGCAGGAACTGATATACTCACATACTTTATCATTTACATTATATATAATTTATACATGGAAGTGCAAACCAGCACACATCAATGTTGAGTTTGCTCTTTTTTCCATTCAAAAATCTGTGGCCCACTTAAGTTCAAACTGGTCCATATTTGGCCCCTGAACTAAAATGAGTTTGACACCCGTGTTAGAGAGTGAATCCACTTGGTTACTGAACTCTGTGTGTGTGTGTGTGTGTGTGTGTGTGTGTGTGTGTGTGTGTGTGTGTGTGTGTGTGTGTGTGTGTGTGTGTGTGTGTGTGTGTGTGTGTGTGTGTGTGTGTGTGTGTGTGTGTGTGTGTGTGTGTGTGTGTGTGTGTGTGTGTGTGTGTGTGTGTGTGTGTGTGTGTGTGTGTGTGTGTGTGTGTGTGTGTGTGTGTGTGTGTGTGTGTGTGTGTGTGTGTGTGTGTGTGGTGCGTGCGTGCGTGCGTGCGTGCGTGCGTGCGTGCGTGCGTGCGTGCGTGCGTGCGTGCGTGCGTGCGTGCGTGCGTGTGTAGGTATGACTGCAGCAGCCTCCCTCGTGTCTCTAGCCTGGGCCCTGGCGTCCTATCAGAAAGCTCTGCGTCAGTCACGTGACGATAAGAAGCCAATCAGTTACCTGGCGGTCATCATCCAGTTCTGCTGGCACTTCTTCACCATTGCGGCGCGGGTGGTGACCTTCGCTCTGTTCGCCTCCGTGTTCCAGCTGTACTTTGGCATCTTCATCGTACTGCACTGGTGCATCATGACCTTCTGGATCGTCCACTGTGAGACCGATTTTTGCATCAGCAAGTGGGAGGAGATTGTATTTGACATGGTGGTGGGAATCATCTACATCTTCTCCTGGTTCAACGTCAAGGAGGGCCGCACCAGGTGAGGAGCGCCACAAAGTTCTCTGCATGGATACTAACTGTACTGATGTGCATATGGGCCAAAACTCATATCTCAATATTTTTTTCTCAAAATGGCTATATACGATATAAATCGTTATCATTTTGTTCGAATGAAGTCTTACCAGAAATACAATTCTGGGTTAAATTTGCTAAAAAAAAAAAATGGCACAGAGGCACATTTATTAAAGGTGCAGTCCGCTACTCTCAGATCCATCTCTCCCCCTCCCTCCCCGCTGCTCTCTTGCTCTGCCCCCACACCTTCCAAAGTCCCTGCCTCAGAGGAGCTAACAAGCTAGCGTTAGTCTGACAGCAACATAACAGTAATATAACATGCTCTGTTAAAAGCATGTTACTGCAGCGCTTCTCTCTCTCTCAATGTGCTCACACCTCAGCAGCAGCAGCAACAACAACACAGTATCACTTACAGCAGCCACACGCAGGCTGCTGTGCGCACAAGAACAACAAATGCCCTACATATTTCTAGTGTAATAATTACAAATCAAACATAATGTAAATCAAGCAGCAGTAATTACCTTTCAAGCAGAAAAGTCACCAATTCCATCTTCTACTCCTCCAGACCATACACTGTAAAAAAGACGGTGCTCTAGCTCCGGGAAAGGGGCGGGGCTGTGAGAAACACCTGTCTGACAGCCCATCAAACACAATCCTGGCTCTGATTGGTTCTTTTTGCTCGGTCGCGGTGCATTCTGGCAATCTGCCAAAGGCAGCAGGAGCAGCAGGGGGGACTCAATGAACCTGTTTTTTTCACACAAACTACTAGTTTCATGTAAAGCTGTCCTTACATAGTGACAGCTTTAGCAAATATGACAAAAAGTCACTTTTATAAGAGTTGCAGACTGCACCTTTAACAAACAGTTAAACAATGGTTGTCACTTTTGGGTATTTCTCCTCTAAGGGACAGCACGTGTGAGTGAGTTCTGTAGTGTGTCTTGTTTAGTTGTAGATCTGGTTTAGGACACAATTAGCAATCCATCTAACTGTCCTTTTCATGCTGTTTTCAGAAGTATAGAAAGCAGCGACTCTTTTAATAAAAAGATAAGTTCTAAAAATTGATATATCTATATAGGCGATATTGTAATTTGCTATATCGTCAAAATATAAAACTCAATATATCTTGAATTTTGTATCAGCTGATATGTTTTTATAAATAAAGGTTAAAGATGGGAATGATGGGAAGCTGTGAGCTCACACTGGTGTTCTGTCGTCTCCTGCAGGTATCGGCTCTTCATTTATTATTTGCTGATTCTGGTGGAAAACGCTGCTCTCAGCACGTTGTGGTATCTGTACCGCTCGCCTCATTCCACTGACGCCTTCGCCGTTCCCGCTCTCTGCGTCATTTTCAGCAGCTTTCTCACTGGTGTGGTCTTCATGCTCATGTACTACGCCTTTTTCCATCCCAACGGGCCACGTTTTGGCCACTCACTGAGCGGGCAGAGTCTGGATCTGGATCCCACGGCTCAGTTCTCCACGCTGCCGTCTGAAGGTGCCACTAACTCCCTGCGATCCAACCGAGGAGCCAGCGCCACCCTGGAACGCGACTTGGGAAAGTACTCCGATCGGGACGGCTGCATGCCGGTCTTCCAGGTTCGTCCCACGGCGCCGTCGACTCCATCGTCCCGCGCTCCTCGCCTGGACGAGACCGTCATCAAGATTGACCTGTGCAGAAACCGATACCCGGCCTGGGAGCGCCACGTGCTCGACCGCAGTCTGCGGAAAGCCATCCTGGCCATCGAGTGCTCGCTAAGCCCTCCCAGGCTGCAGTATAAGGATGACGCACTGGTGCAGGAACGCTTGGAATACGAGACCACGTTGTAGTTCCATCCTGAAGCCCAACAGGAGCTCCTTCATGGACGCAGCAGCAGGGTTGAGGGAATGCAAACTGCTGTCATCCTTCGTCTGTTCATGAATCATCCTCTGCAGAAGGATGATGGGATAGAGGAAAGGTTTAAGGTGGAACTGTTCATTTGTCAGCATGAAGAGAAACCTGAAACTGTCTTGTGTGTTGCAGCGGGCCAGTGTTGCACCAAAATCTGTGACCCGTCAGATCCTGTGACCACAGGGCATAGCACTTTACTTTGTTAGTGTGTGTGTGTAGTCAGAAACAGTCGCGAAGAAGATAAGTTAGGTAAAGTAAACGAGGAGTGTCATTCTGGTGTTAGTTCAGAGTCACATAAACCTCAGTCTGATCTGAAGTGGTCCGGACCAGGAAAACCCTGGAGTAATAACACGTAAAACAATAATTGCTCACACGTTTTCCTTTTGTTTTAGTGACAATAAATAAATATACATTCTGATAATGCTTCTTTTCCCAAAACATTACATTTCTTTTGATAAATATGATCACAGATCACAAACATGTGACCACAGATACTGTATCTGTAACTGACCAGTGAAGGGTTTGACTTTAGGATTAAAACAACATGAAAAGGTTTGACATTTACAAACATCACAGCACAAGAACTAAAGTGGAAGCTGTTGGAAACCAGCTGCAAACTAGCATGAAATTACCATTAAACAAGTCTGAAAATTGTGAACAACTACAATCATGACAGACCAACAGTCTGTTTCAACAACCTAATTGTTATGGCATCTTTCATTTTCCTCATGTGTCCTGCATGTTTTGGTTAGCTTAACACGTAGCACTTTTCTATCAGCAGAATGAGAATAAAAGGGAAATGGGTGTAGTGATTCGTTCTCCAACTGGCCTTCTTGTGCTTCGTTGACGAGTCGTGCAGTACTTCACACCAACATCTACGTATCCTTTCTTCTTCTCTTGGTAAAACGTCGCCTCTTCTAGTCTCATAATCTGACCGGTCACAGATTTCGGTGCAACACTGGTGCCCTGTTACTCGTGATCCTCCCATCGATCTGTGTGTGATGACTCACAATCACTCGTTCAGTGCCAAAAAAAAAACGTTCCTTGGAAATGTTCTCCCGCTTCTGAGGAACTCCTTAAAGAGGTTGCGGGGAGCTCAGAGTAGCATCTATCCTCAGTGTTTCTGCTCTCTTTAGATGAAATCCATGAAACAAAACAAGACCTCCTCCTCCTGGTGGAAGGATCTCCAACACGACGCCAAGAAAACCAGGCAGCTGCTCTCAGCTTCACAGCAGAGAAAAGAACCACAGCAGGAGATGGTGTGAGGGGGGGTATGAGGAAGAGGAGTGGGTGCAGCAGCTCCTTTCACTGTGGAGAGGAAGAGAAAGTAGTTGATGTAGATCTGTTTCTGTTTGCAACGTGCTCTGTGTATGTGTATGTCTGTGTGTAGGGCTTTGAAACGAAGGGTTGAGAATTTATCAATCTGCTCAGGAGGTCGAAGGTGCTCAAAGGCTTTTCTACACTGCAGGAGAACAATACGAGATCAGGTCGTTTTCCCTCGGTTTCTATTAGCACACTGTGTGCTGAGTGATCGGCGTGATTTGACGCACACGCTCATTCCAAACCACAAAAAAAAAAAAATCATCCTAAAACCGGCGAAATGTGTCACCTCATCCTTCTCCTGCACCTTCAGGAGGAAGATGTTGAACTTCGATCACACTGAAAGTTGGTGTTACAGTTCAACTTGTGGTCATGTTGTTTTGTGACCGGCCTCTGATTATTGTGAGAGAGTTTGTAAAAACTGAAGTGGCATCGATGTCATATGAAATGTGGTTTTATTGTGTTGTGACTGAACAAGACAGTGAACAACAGTCACCAGGTATACATTACTGTTCCCCAGGTAAACCACTACACAGACAATTTAAACTGCTGTTTGATTGAACCAGTTTGTGTTGAATGATTAAGAGCATTTTTGATTATTTTTTTTTAATGCAAATGTCCTTTATAGTTCATTCTTAATCATCTGGCCTTTGTTTGCACTAAACCTCATTCAAGTTTCTGCCATGTAGTAAAAGTAAGAGTCGACTAAAACAATAACGCAATATATTCGTCTACAAAATGAATACTGATGTTATGTTGTTACAGAACTTTCTCCTGGTTAGCTCTGGTCAGACTGCCCTAAGCAGGCCAGATACCATCGCACACTGATAGCACATACCGATGTCTCTGCCTGAGGAGGTTCAGCCATGTTTTGACAACCACTATCAGCCTCATACATAACAGGGAGGGCAGCTGGTAGATTCACAGAAGCACACACTCAAAGCTGGTCAACCTCTGAATCCCAGACCGGTTTATTCACCCTAAACCCTGTGTTCACATCTGACCAGCAACCCTAAAACCGTCACAACAAATACTCTGTTATCTTAGAAAAAGTGCTTACTAAGAGAAAAAAGAAAGGTGTGTGGTGTATCGGTATAACTTGTGATCATTGTAAGAAGTGATGTGTTATAACTGAGGCTTTAGGTTTACAATATTATGAATAACTTGTTTGGTCACAATAGAATAAAAAGAGTTAATCAAACAAGTAAAATTCCTACGATACATACAATTTGTAACGCAATTTGTTAGTCTGTCAGTGTCAGGTGAATTAAAACTACATAAGAAATGCTAAAAAACTATTTTGACGGTCATTTTAGGACTCTTCTATCTCAACGAAATATAAATCACCACTAAAACTCCCACTAAGAAGTGGCTTTTTGATTTCCCATGTAGCTGATTTGCAATCGCAAGAGTGTAATGGTCTGAATAGTGATCATGTTCTGTTGTGACACAGTCTGAGAGGTGTGTGTGTGTACGCACACTGAATAAACGGCGTGATCTGATGCGCACGGTCACCAAAACAGTCACGTGTCTTCATTCTCCTGTGTGGAAGGAAGACGTTTAATTTTGGTAACATTGACATTTTGTGCAACAGTTCAAATAGTGATAATATTATTTTGTGACAGATATTAAATTGGATCCATCGTAGCCATCTGGGGCCTATATTACAAAGCGAGATTACCTCTTGAAACACTAACTTCCAGGATTTAATCAGTGTGTGCTGAACTACGAAGCTCGCTAACGTCTTACGGTGCTAAACCATCATGGTAACTTATGCTGAACGACTAGCCTGGTCGGGACCAGGTTTTGCTCGGGCTAAGATCTGATCAGTGCTAAAGTCCCGCCTCTTGACCAATCAGATCTCTTAGAAAGCGAGCTGTCCAGTAAAAGGTGATGTGTGAAGTCATTAATTAATTAATTATTTCATTAATACGCTATGATATGCTAACCCATCAGCAGGAACATACTACAGACTGTGAAACAATGTGCTCTCATCCCTCTGTGTGTGATAAATAGGTCTACTTGAATAGTGTGTGCTGTAATAGAATGAAAATGAATGAAAACACTTGGCTTAAATGAGAGTGTTGTGATCGATCGTTGTAAGACAGCTTCTCTCTGACAGGGAATGTTTGGTTAGTTGAAGCCCGCTAACAGAGATGAATCCAGGATATTATTATCTAGATTTGTAGCCTCGCGTAGTTATTGTTAAAATGGGATCTTACATATGCTGCGGTCCGATCCCACTAGTTATTATGATCACCAGTTGAACTGATACACCAACAGCTAAACTGCCTCTGTATGAGGATATTTTTCCTTTTCCACATCCAAAAGTAGGGGTGTCCCGATCCAATATTGATAACGGAGATCGGTCCGATATCAGCCAGAAAACAAATTTCGGATGTTATCGGACTGCATCTAAAATCTCCGATATAAGCGCTCACATAAGTTTTTGTTGTTTTTGTCCCCGCCCTCAGTTGTTCCCACAGTGGAAAATAACTGAAGTGAACTTGAATTGTTGACTATTGTTCTCTGTTTGAGCCTTTTCTAACATTTCACACTACACAATAAGTAATAAAAATATGTATGATTTGTGCTGATATCGTATCGGATCGATATCTGTATCGGCCAATACTCAATCATATCGGAGGTGAAAAAGTTGTATCGGGACATCCCTATTCAAAACAACTTTGTTTTCCTTTTTTCCACCTGAAGCACAAATGTCTCTGCTCTCCTGGAGTATATAGAAACCTAAACTG